>NC_041406.2:121541380-121583880 GCF_900747795.2 Erpetoichthys calabaricus | reverse complement strand
TATACACATATATACACATATATATATACATATATACACATATATATATACATATATACACATATATATATATATATATATATATATATATATATATATATATATACACACATATATCTATACATATTAATAAAAGGCAAAGCCCTCACTGACTGACTGACTGACTGACTCATCACTAATTCTCGAACTTCCCGTGTAGGTGGAAGGCTGAAATTTGGCAGGCTCATTCCTTACAGCTTACTTACAAAAGTTAGGCAGGTTTCATTTCGAAATTCTACGCGTAATGGTCATAACTGGAACATATTTTTTGTCCATATACTCTAATGGAGGAGGCGGAGTCACGTATCGCGTCATCACGCCTCCTACGTGATCACGTGAACTAAAAACAAGGAAGAGATTTACAGCACGAGTCAAACGCGTGAACAAAGGTAAATGACGTTAATTTTTGACTGTCTTTTAATACTGTGTAAGCATACATATTAACACATGTGCAATTAACCGTGTGCATTTACGGGGTGATTTCTCAGGCTTAAAAGCTCGCCTTTTACTAAAAAGGTAAATGCAAAACTATTTTCAATCATTCTATGATCTGCTTCTCACAACTGAAGGCACCGTGGCTGATGGTAAATGACGTTAATTTTTGAGTGTCTTTTAATACTGTGTAAGCATACATATTAACACGTGCAATTAAACGTGTGCATTTACGGGGTGATTTCTCAGGCTTAAAAGCTCGCCTTTTATCAAACGCGGGAACAAAGGTAAATCACGTTCTTCATTGTCTTTTAATACTGTGTAACCATACATATTAACACGTGCAATTAAACGTGTGCATTTACGGGGCGATTTCTCAGGCTTAAAAGCTCGCCTTTTACTAAAAAGGTAAATGCAAAACTATTTTCAATCATTCTATGATCTGCTTCTCACAACTGAAGGCACCGTGGCTGATGGTACGTCACTTGCTGTCCAACCATAAGCTTTACCTGGTGGTTAACCGGACACTCACTTCACTCCCTTTCGGGAATCGAAGCTCTGAGATTTTCTTTTGTTCTTAATTAAAATTTAAAAGCAATACTTCACCGCTGCTAAGCCCCTCTAGCGCTGACGTCCGAGGTTCGATTACCATAAGCAAGTGCAGTGAGTGTGTAATTACATCACGGCATTCGTAGTCTGATTCACAATCTGATTGTATGGGTGGTTACCTACGAGGTAACGCTTATACTTGGACACCAAGTCAGGTCGAAGTGATCACTCGAGTAAACGCAGCTTCACAAAAAAACAGATCCTTAACAACTGTTATTAGTATATTTTCCCTCAATTTAAAAACGTTTTTATTTCTTCTTAATAAAAAAATTAAAAGCGGTACTTCGCCGGTGCGAAGCGCGTGGATTTGACCGACTGACACATACAGACGTATTCATGAGTGAAGGTACTTCGGAAAGAAAGCACCGTGTAAACCTAAAGTTTAAATTAAGTTCATAGACCTACAAAAGGATGCCATTCATTTGAGGCAAGATTGCTTTTCTTCTGTACAACTATACGTTGCATTCTCAAGAGTGTGCTTGCACGGCTTCAGATATATATGTATATATATATGTATGTCTATATATAAATATGTAAGCTTATAAGTACTGCCTTACTTCTCTTTAAGAAAGGAAGATGTAATGATACTTGATTTAAACGATTCCATGTCTTCCTGGGTTTGCGTAGCTTATTGTCAATATCTTTACACCTGTTTTTAACACTTATTTACTGAAACGGGCTTTCACGAAAAAAGTTAGGGCTTTGCTACAGGATACACCCTCCACAAGTTAAGCAAGTAAAAATAAAATATATATTTCTGTTATATTTAAACCTTTTAAGTTCGTATGCATAGCCCCATTTGGCTGTTTAATTTTTTTTTTTCTTTCTTCAGTAATATTTAATCTCCTTAAAGAAAAAGAACATATCCATTTTACTTTTTTTGTATCTCTTTAGTAATATTTTAGCGTAAAAGGATAACCAGTATTTAAACCTTTTATGTTACTTTATACATTTATTTTACACAATGTTGAAAAATTAATAAGAAAGCTACATATTTTGGCAGCTGCTGCTTTCATTTTCAATGAAATGAAAAAAGAGAAAACCTCAATGAAGAAGAAACAGTTTGCACTATCTAAAAATCAGAAATCCTCATTTATAAAAGTTTGCTGTAGATGACTTAACTGAAAATAAATGAATAGTTCCTATGTGTATAATACATATTTATCTATTTTACTTATGCTTTTATTCCACCAACTTACAACATCTGAGGTACAATTTGTTACATTACTTTTGTTTTTTGCAGCACAGGCAGGTGAAGTGACTTCCTCAGGGTCACACAGTGGTGTTAGCACCAGGATTTGAACTGACAAGCTCCGGGTTTACTGAAATATTACTGAACAAAGAAAAAAAATGAAAACGGGCAAATACGGCTATGCATACAGATGTCCATCCATCCATTATCCAACCTGCTATATCCTAAATACAGGAGCCAATAAGTACATATGTTTATATACACTACTTCTCCGCTGCGAAGCGCGGGTATTTTGCTAGTGTATATTATATATATATATATATATATATATATATATATATATATATATATATATATATGTATACACACACACACACACATATATATATATATATATATATATATATATATAATATACACTAGCAAAATACCCGCGCTTCGCAGCGGAGAAGTAGTGTATATAAACATATGTACTTATTGGCTCCTGTATTTAGGATATAGCAGGTTGGATATACACACACACATATATATATATACACACATACATGCACTTACAATAACATAGAAATCAATATAAACAACATTAACATCATTATCATATGAGAATATGAAGTAATATATAAGAAGCACATTTCATATAAATATAAATTATTAAACAGTAAAATCTTCTTCTATAATTTGCTACCGTGGCTATTCGTTTGTCTGTCCAGGATTTTAAAACACCTGTAGCTCGCAAACCGTTTCACCTATTGACTTGAAATCTGGTACACATATAGTACGTCACGTCTGCTATCCGCTTTATGGGTGATGATTGTATTACTCTTTTTATCTTTATTTTATTTTATTGTAGAATCAACTCCTATCTGCGCACACCAGGGCGGCCGTGGGCGGATGCGTATGGTGTATTCACTCCATGTTATTGTGCATTGCGCTGTCACTGGTATTTTGATAAAAGAATTTGAACAACATATAAGAAGCGTATAAATTATTAAACAGTAAAACATTAACATTTAAGAAGTAAAGTTACATTGAGTACTACTGCAGTGCCTTCGGGTATACCTCATTTTTTCTTTGCCCATTACATGCTTAAATGTATACATTTTTTGGTGTACCTACCCGAGAACACGCGACATATAACCGACCGTGGGAGAAGCATGGATTTTAAACACGCGTTGAGTTCATCTGCTGGTCTCCCTCGTGGAATAACTGGTAATGTTTGACTAAAATCTACAGCGAGCAAAACGACATTACCTCTTTTTTTTTTTTTTACGATCTCTGAGATCTTGCTTTTTTCGGTTCAAGGCTTCATAAGCTCTTTCATGTTCCATGGTGTACTTATCCCAAACCATCATCTTTGAATGTTGCAAGACTTTCGCCTTGTATGTAGATCGGGCTAATTACATTCATTGCATTCCTAGTCTGAATCACAATCTGATTGTATGGGTGGTTACCTGGCAGGTAACGTTTATGCTTGGTCATCAAGTCGTCTAACATCCGCTACGTGCCCTCTTTTAATTGCGAGAAGCAGATATATATAGCCAAATTCTCGCGCTTCGTTGCGGCGAAGTACTCCTTTTAATTTTTTATTAAGAAGAAAAGAAAACCTTTTTAAACGGATCGAAAATATACCAATAATAATTTGTTAAGGATCTGTTTTTTTGTGAAGCTCCCTTTTCACAGCTGTCGCGCTACGGCGTGTGTTTCGTTTATTTGACAGTATGTAGATCGTGGTAATTACATTCATGGAATTCGTTTTCTGAATCACAATCTGATTGTATGGGTGGTTACCTGCCAGGTCACGCTTGTGGTTTGTCAGCAAGTCGCCTTATGTCCGCCACGTGCCCTCTTTCTGTTCCCAGAAGCAGATCATAGAATGCTTTTAATAGTTTACTTTCAAATAATGCAAAGAGTATGCGACATGTGTTTCTCCCTAATTCTGGGCTCATCAGGCGTACACACTCACTGCATCCCCTCTCGGGAATCGAATCTCTATCGTCAGCGGCAGAGGTGAAGCCCCTAACGTTGCGCTACGTCGTGTGGTTCGTTTATACCTCGTGTCTTCTCATTAAACTTTTGTCTCGCGAATATGTTATTGCAATCCGCAGCGGGAGCGTTTCTATAAACTTAATTTAAACTTATGTTTTACACTGTGCTTTTTTCCCTTATGAAGATGCTTGTATGCTTCACTCGCTCGCTTCTTATTGTTTCGCTCCCTTCTCAATTGTTTAATGAATTTTTTGTTCTTCGCGGTTTGCGGCTCTTCCTTCATTTCTCCCTACTGTGTTCTTTTATCTCGCGAATATGTTATTGCAATCCGCAGCGGGAGCGTTTGTATAAACTTAATTTAAACTTACGTTTTACACCGTGCTTTGTTTCCCTTATGAAGATGCTTGTATGCTTTACTCGCTCCTTATTGTTTCGCTCCCTTCTCAATTGTTTAATGAATTTTTTGTTCTTCGCTGTTTGCAGGTCCTCTTTCATTTCTCCCTACTGCGTTCACATTCTTTTCACGTGATTACGTGGGAGGCGTGATGACGTGACACTCAACTCCTCCTCCCACGGCCATCGAGCTGCCGTCCATTACAGTATATTGTGAAAAAAGAGGTTCCAGTTATGACCATTACGCGTTGAATTTCGAAATGAAACCTGCCTAACTTTTGTAAGTAAGCTGTAAGGAATCAGCCTGCCAAATTTCAGCCTTCCACCTACACGGGAAGTTGCAGAATTAGTGATGAGTCAGTCAGTCAGTGAGGGTTTTGCCTTTTATTAATTAGTATAGATCACCCAAACCTGCTACACATTGGCTAGTCAGAGGGACTGAGCTGGGAACAATCGGTGCAGGTCCTTTTCTCCTTCCCTAGTGTCCAAAACCTCTCATACAACTCATCATACACCTTTTCTTTAGCCTTTGCCACCTCTCTCTTCACCTTACACCTTATCTCCTTGTACTCTTGTCTACTTTCTGCATTTCTCTGACTATCCCCACTTCTTCTTTGCCATTCTCTTCTTCTGTATACTCTCTTGTATTTCCCCATTCCAACACCAGATTTCCTTTTCCTCCTTTCTCTGTCCAGATGTCATGCCAAGCACCCTTCTTGCTGTCAACCCTTACTACTTCTGCTGTAGTTGCATTTTAACAACTATTAATAATAAAATAGATGCACCTAACATTTCATTTTTATTCATATTAATCAACAACAGAAAGCTATTGTTTCAGAGAAAGTTGTACATGAATAGGCTGAAGTTAGAAGCAGAACTGTGCCAGATACGACTCATGGGATTAGAAATTATGTTTGTGACATATACATTGTAAGAAGTTCATCCATTTCTTGAACTTGCATAAATTATGGCTTATGGACGTATAAAGGGCATTCTAGCAGCATCAAGCACACATTAAGACAGGAACTAATTGTCTATGGTTGCAAACATCCAAATATCAGATATATTTTTAATCAGATAACATTATATAACTGGTTACAAACAGCAACAGACTGATCATCATTTTAAAAATGAAAATTTAAAACTGTACTCTCACTTATATTCATTGATTTGCTAGATCCAAACTATGGTATTGAAAGGTGGCAATCATTTTTAATGTTTGAATTAAGTCAGATTTGTAGATAATATCCAGGTTTCTGAAAATGTTGCATATCTTAAAGTTGCAACTTTCATTTTATTGTTTGATACTAGGTTTTAAATGCTTGTGTGTTTCCTAAATCCTTGTATGATTCAAGAAACTATAAATATAAACTATATATTTTGTTGTATATAAATCCAATGAACTTCCTAACCTGCTCATCCAGAGCAGAAGTCACAGGGAAGCTGGAGCCTATACCAGCAGTCATCGGACACAAGGCAAGAACAACTGGATGAAATTTTCTGTTCATCATTTTGTGTCTAAATGTGCCTATAATATTAAGAGAAACCTCAGTAAAACCAAAATGTTTTCAATGTATCTCCTTAACAATAATCTTAACATTTATGTAGCACTGTTCTCACTATTCCAAGCACTTTTTTTAGTGAGTGGGGAGCCACTTCAACCACTACCATTATTGCGCCAGTACGCTCACCACACATTAGCTAGGCCATTGAAGACAATTTAGACTGGACATCGGGGAAACACCCTGCTCTTTGCAAATGTTAATAAATTTAAAAAAAATCAAAAGATAAATGCAGATATTGCAGATAATGATGTGGCCAGCAAAAGGTATTCTCTACACCTTAATGAGTACAGGATACACTGTAGATTTACCAAAATATATACACCATGTAATATTATTGAAGTTTTTTTTCCACATTTTAGTTCATTTAAAAGGCAATTATATTGTGGCAATTTTTTTTAAAGGTAAAAATGAATTCAGTCTGTCTTTGTAATTAGCTGCTACGAAATAAAAAGCAAAGCTCAAACTCAAAATTCACAAAAGTCCTTAAAAGAAAGTACTAAATGCATGGGTCAAATTTTGTGAATTACTGAATTGTTGGCATCAGTTTTAAAAACTCAAACTTACTCAGTGAAATAACAGAACAGCGAAATGAGATTGCATAGTGTTTGAGGATGTCTGGAGGAGAGACAAGGAAGTGAGACAAAAGGACACGTGCTGTACAGGCTTTTAAACGTTCGACACGCCGCACAAAATGCAGATCACGCAGCACGGCAGTAGCAGCAAGCCAGCAGCTGATCGAGCAAAGAGGAGGTAAAAAAAAACAACTGTTATTTGTTTCCCATTGTATCACCGTTTATGTGGGGTTTAGGAGGAGCAATCACTTATCCTTGGAGTGCATTCAGCTCACTTCTTCATAACGGCACATATCATTGGCCGGTAGGCAAGCGAAGTGCAGATCACGTGGCACGGCAGCAGCAGCAAGTCAGCAGCTGATCGAGCAAAGAGGAGGTTAATAAAAAAAAAAAAAAAAAATGCATTTTTTTTCCCCCCATTGTATCACCGTTTAACAAGTGTTTCGGAGGAGCGGCTACGTCTCCATGCTTGAAGCCTCCTAGTATAATATAATATAATCTAATTCTATAAGTATAAGATATAATTTCCCAACAGTGATGTTAAAGGCTTGAAGATGAATCATTGGATTTAACCCAAGATCTCAATTCCTAAGACAACAAGTGCAAGTCTCCACAAAATTTCATGAGAATTGGTCTGTCTGTTCTCAAATTACAATGTCCACAAAATGTTTAGCATAAAACACACATCTTTTCAAAAATGCTCAGAACATACGTATCACAATTTGCTTTACTCAAATTGAATGCAGTTCAATTGTTTTGTAACGGAAATGAAAAACAAACTGACAGCTTACAAACTGACAGCTGCATCATTAAAAACTTGCTGCACTATAAAAACAACATAACATATTTCAAAATGTTGGTAGGAAAAAGAAAAAAACATTTACTATGATTTTAATTTTTTGCATTATTTATTTCAAACTTTTTCACTAAATTTTAAACTTTTATGGCTACCTCTTAATAAATAAAAATATTCTATTTTTCTATATTTGTCACAATGAATGGCTTCAGATCGTTAAACTAAATTTGATATTAGATAAAGGGAACTGAAGTAAATATATATCACCATTTTTAAATTGCTTCTTAATAAACTGAAGTAGTAAGGCTATCCAGCACCTGTACTGCCTGTCTGAAAAGGCAATTAACCCCTTACTCACTCATACAGTATGATGCTTGATAATTAGACTTAGTTGATTGAACCCAGCCAGACTTCACAATAAGAAACAGATCAATAAAAAAAAATTGTGATTCATGGAAGAGTATGGAGACTTTTACTATCAAAGAGTATCAACAATGTTAATCTCCAATTTGCCAAGAAACAATTAGATGATCCCCAAGACTTCTGGAATAATGTTCAATGAACAGACAAGCTAGAAGCAGAACTCTGGAAGACAAAGGCCCGAACTGTGTCTGGCATCCAGTAAGAATACCATACCTACAATAAATCATGGGAATGGAAGTGTGAGGCTGCAGGAAGCTTTGCTGCCTCAAGACCTGTAACTTGTGCCATTATTGAAGGAAACATGAATTCTGCACTTTACCAAAATATTTAAGAAAAATGTCTGGTCATTTGTCTGTGATCTGAAGCCAAAGTATAATAGGGTTATGCAGCAGAAGAATGGCTCAAAACACAAATCCTACAAATTAATAGCACTAAAGAAACAAAATTAGTATTGCAGTGGAATACTCAAAATCCTGACTTGAACCCATTAAAGATACCGTGGCAGGACCTGAAACTAACAGTTTATGCTCACAAGCCTACTAATGTGTTGAAATTAAACCAATTCTACAAAGAGTGTGATAAAATTTCACAAAAGTGATGCTAAAGACTGGTATCAAATAAAATTCTATGTTTAGTTGTGATTACAGTATTACTGCAACAAAAGTATTAAAACTATACAGGCAATTACTTTTCATTTAGGCGATTGGGGTGTGGATGACTTTGTTCTTTGAATAAAGAAATTCATGATTAAAAAAAAAACCTGTTTCATTCAGGTTTCTTTTCTCTAATATTGAATTCTGTCTATGTGTCTGAGGCCATTCACTGCTAAATACACAAAAACAGAATATATTTGGATGGAAACTATTTTTTTTTTCTACAGCACTGAATGACTTGCTTTTGGAAACATTTTTCCTTGAAAATATTTTGATATCTTACCACACCCAGTTTTTCAGAAGCATTTGCCTTCCACAAACGAATGTTCATTTCATCAGAGCCACTCAAAATATACTTGTTGTCCATGGACCATTTGACACAAATAACATGCTGCATGCGTTTTGTATGATATACTTCCCTAAATGGAGAAAAAAAAAATCTTTTAGCATTTGTAATAATATTATCTACAGAGTTGAAAAGTTCTATATATTTATTTTATAATCTAATTCAACAGCTATTTATCCCCACCAACCTTTAGAATCCTAAAAGCAATTTGCCTGTTACAATGTAACTCAAGGAAACATGACAGGCTTGCATTACTGTCCCCATGTGCTCCATTATGGAGATATTA
This sequence comes from Erpetoichthys calabaricus, assembly GCF_900747795.2. NCBI lineage: Eukaryota > Metazoa > Chordata > Cladistia > Polypteriformes > Polypteridae > Erpetoichthys > Erpetoichthys calabaricus. The sequence goes on along the minus strand of NC_041406.2, from coordinate 121,574,588 downwards.
TGGAAAATATCTGGAAAAAAATGAGCTAACAATTAAGGAAATGTTCAAAGAACGTACATTTTTTAACCTGAACGATTTAGACATAAACACTTTAATCATTAGAACCCTGCACTCAGTGAGAAGCTTCATACAAAAAAAGAAACAATGTAATCACTTTGTCTTTGAAGATCAAAAAACAAACAAAAATGAACATCTACAGTAGTATAATGTTGACAATGGCAATATTAACATTAGTTAATCTGGACCTGGTGCAAAATTTAATTACTTGATAAGAAGCGGATCTTTGAAAAACATTTTTGTGACATCTTCCAGTTTAATAATGCATGCTCATTAGAGTGAGAAGCATTTAGGTTATGGATATGAGAGGTTATGGAATTATTTCATAGATTTTAACTTCCAAAATGAAGCTAATTGTTTTGTAAACAATATTTCTAATTGATTTTTCATATTAAAAGAGATCAAGTTTTAACATAATTTCACTATAACAGTAAAATTATTGTCCAAAAATACAAAAATGATCCAATCCTAGTTTTATTTTATTCACACTAACTGCAATCTTATAAGTGCCACATTGCAAAATTTTAGCATTTTAATCTCCAATGTTATTTTCTGACCAAGCATAAAAAAATGTGCAGATTTGTCTTTAAACGATGGTGCAAATTGTTAAGCCTAGAAAGCCTTCATATGCCACGGTCAAGAGATGGGCTGTAAAATATTGTCACAAACATTTTTTAAAAGTCAACCCATAGTCAGACATGTTTTAAACAATGATAAAAGAAAATGTTGCAAAGTGAAACACATTGTAATGGACAAGTGGAACAGTAATGGATGAGTGACAGTAGGTGAGCTAACAGACGGTATAGGAATTGAATTCAGGAGACTCATAACTATTACTCATGAACAATTAAACATGAATAATGTTTAGGCATGCCAGTTGTAGAGAATGTTGACTCCTGAAATCAAACATTATCTCATCCAATACAAGGAGAATCCTACGCTAATGAATTCAGACTGGGAAACATTTAAGAAGCTTTTTAAAATCGGAATGGAATGTGGCCAAATCACTATGACCCAGAATTCAAAGAAAAATAATGAAATAATGGATGCATGGTGTTTCTTCTACAACAAAGAAATTAAAGGTTGATGCCAGTGTCTATGACACAGAGGGTCTTGCTTTATTTATTACATGCTTCATAAAAACAATGCAGTGCTGAATAGTCATGATATTTATGGCAGCCCATCATGGAAAGATGTGTCAAGAGGGCATTTCATCTTTCCCATTCTTTAAGTTGCAAAGCCTACCCCCCAGTGAAACTGTATATTCTGATGAGGTACCACATCACCCATTTTCTCCAGTCCTGTTTCCTTGTGACTATCATCTGTTCAGATCTAATTTCTTTGGCTTAAAGTTATTTAGTTTTACCATTTAAGTTAAATTAATTAATTTTAATGAAAAAAAAGAATAAGTTAAGGCAGCTTTAGTAATCAAAAAATCAAATTTTAATATTTAGGTCAGTGCAATGCAAGTCTTGTTGGATTTTGGATTTTTTAGATGGCAGCTTGGAGGAGCCAGTCTTCTAGGAGGGCTATACCTGCAAGAGATGCCAGCTGATCCAGAGCGAAAGCGATGTGTACCTCGAGCTCAGGGTCGCTGACCTGAAGGAGGAGTTGGCTGGCCTGCATTGCAGTGGAGAATTGGCAGACCTGGTCCAGGTGTCCTTTAGAGGTATAATGTGCACTCCTAGGGTGGTGTGAGAGGAAATTTCAGACCAGAAAGGTCGAATTAGGTGGGTCACAGACACAAGGCGCAAGGCAAAGAGTGCGCACAGTCCGGAAATTGTCAAACCAATTTCAGGTCCTTGAGGAGCTGAACAGTGTCTCTGATGATTCTGAGGGTAGGCAGGGATGAGGCGCTCCAACAGCCCACCTCAAAACCACTTCCCAGAAAAAGAGAGGAAGTGATAGTTTTGGACTCAATCATTAGGGGGATTGAAGTACAGGTACTTTCCGGGTGCACAGATGGGAGACATCCCTGGAAGGGTTGATAGGCTCTTGGTCAGAACAGGGGTGGCTCCAATTGTCATTATTCATGTTGAAACAAATGACATACAGTACATAAGGTTAGTCTGTCAGTTCTGCAATCCAAATTCAAAGAGTTAGGTGCCAGGCTGAGGAGCAGAACTGACAAGGTAGTCTTATCTGAATTTCTGCCTGTACTACACACCAGTCCAGCTAAAATTCAAGAGATTAGAAGGCTCAAATCATGGTGCAGAGTACAAGGGTATAGGTTTATGGGGCACTGGGACTCCTTTTGGAACAGATGGGACCTGTTCCGCCCTGACGAGGAAGCATATGAGTAGGTTATTTGAGGATTGTTTAAACTAGGGAATGTAAGGCAGGGAGTTTAAGACAGGTCAGGTTTAGAACTATACATGGAGGAACAAACAGTGTAAAAACAATTCATAGTAAGGCAAATTCTAACCAATTTATTAAGAATAAGATTGAGCACATGGCAAGCACAAGAGTTTATCTGAACAGTCAGCATGGGTTCAGACACGCTGGAATTCTATGAGGAAGCAACAAAAGGATACGATCAAAGTAGAGCATATGATATTATTTATCCTGACTTTCAGAAAACATTTGATAAGGTGCCACATGAGAGGTTCGGCATCAAACTAAAACAAGTGGGAGTTCAGGGTGAGGTTTGTAGATGGGTGCAGAATTTGCTCATGCACAGGAAGTAGAGGGTGATGGTGTGAGAAACCCTATTAAAATTGACTGACATAAAGAGTGGTGTTCCACAGGGGTCAGTGCTAGGGCTGCTGCTTTTTTTAATATAAATAAATGATTTGGAAAGGAATATAAGTAACAAGCTGGTTAAGTTTACAAATATACCAAGATAGATGGATTGGAAGATAATCTGATAATTTGATATTTGATTGGCAGATAATCTGTTAAATCATTTGATAAGGACTTGGACAGCAAACAGGCCTGGGCAGATTTGTGGCAGTGTAGTAAAGTGAGGTCCACAGCTGTTTGCCGTTTTTATAAATAATCGCTGTATTCACGTCTTCGTGTGTTTTGGGGAGTGGTAGTGTAGCAAGCGCTTCCCTTTCTGACCCTAACTGACGCCATCTGATTGCCCAGCTGTGCCACGTCCCCATTTTAAAAGGGAAGGGCGAGTGTGAGAGGAGAATCAAGAAAGAAGAAGAGACAGAGGTTAAAGGGAGAAAGAGAGGGCAGGAGGTGGAAGGAGCCGGTGTGAGCGAGCAGAAGGGAGCAGGCTCGAGGGAGAGAATGCATGCAGCTGAGAATGATAGTCTCTTGAGCGGCGTGAGAGGCTGATGGAGTGATCACTCTGGCTGAGAAACTCGGAGAGCCACAGCAATGTGCACTAAGAGGAGTGACTTGCCATGGAAGACCCGGAAGGAAGCTGCGGTCGAGGAGGCTTGGGAGGAGAGCTCCAACATGAGCACCACGGCTGTAGGGGTCCCAAGCCTAGGTCCGGAGAGGAAGCCAGGCCGTAGCCTTATAGAAACCGGGACCTGCGGAAGGACAGCTACATGAGTCAAGTAGGGTGCCTCCTCTGCTGTAAGGCCCATATGGGATAAGCTGAGGAGCCACTAGTGAGAAAGGTGGCATCAGGCTTTTTAGTAAAGGTAGTTTCTTTTCAGCTGATTTTAACCTTGTTTTTAATGGATTTATTCATTATGATTTCAGCCTCCACAGATACTCCTTTTCATGAATTATTTATTTATCATGGATATGGGAGAACTGCACTTTTTGAACACTTGTTTTGGACTTGGTTTTTAATAAAAGCACTGATCACTTTTACACCATCCCCTTGCTTCATGTGTGTTTTGTCCACATCAGCCATGCTCATCTGGTTGCGTCATTGATGGTATCGAGTTCAAGAGGCTCTCGTAATAGAAGAGGAAGCCAGCAGCCAACCCACACTGCCACAGGCAGATGAAATTTAATATCAATAAATGTAAGATATAACACACAGGAAGTAAAAATGTTAGGTTTTAATATACAGTGATCCCTCGCTATATTGCGCTTCGCCTTTCGCGGCTTCACTCCATCGCGGATTTTATATGTAAGCATATTTAAATATATATCGCGGATTTTTCGCTGCTTCGCGGGTTTCTGCGGACAATAGGTCTTTTAATTTCTGGTACATGCTTCCTCAGTTGGTTTGCCCAGTTGATTTCATACAAGGGACGCTATTGGCAGATGGCTGAGAAGCTATCCAGCTTACTTTCTCTCTCTCTCCCTCTCTCTCTCTCTCTCTCTCTCTTGCGCTGACGTAGGGGGGTGTGAGCAGGGGGGCTGTGTGCAGCTGCTTCCTGAAGGACATGCTGAACGGAGCTTCGCATACTTAAAAGCTCAAAGGGCACGTATTGATTTTTTTTTTGATTGCTTGCTTTGCACTCCTTTGAAAAGGAAGATATGTTTGCATTCTTTTAATTGTGAGACAGAACTGTCATCTCTGTCTTGTCATGGAGCACAGTTTAAACTTTTGAAAAAGAGACAAATGTTTGTTTGCAGTGTTTGAATAACGTTCCTGTCTCTCTACAACCTCCTGTGTTTCTGCGCAAATCTGTGACCCAAGCATGACTTTCTAAAAATAACCATATAAACATATGGTTTCTACTTCGCGGATTTTCCTATTTCGCGGGTGGCTCTGGAACGCAACCCCCGCGATGGAGGAGGGATTACTGTACCATGGGAGGTCTGAAAATCTAGAGTACACTTTATGAGAAGGATTTAGGAATCATAGTGGACTCTGTGCTATCAACTGCCAGATAGTGTTCAGAAGCCATTAGGATGGCAAACAGAATGTTAGGCTATACAGCACGATGTGTGAAGTATAAGTTCAAGAAGGATATGCTCTAGTTTTAAAATGCACTAGTGAGGCCTTATCTGGAGTACTGTGTGCAGTTTTGGTCTCCAGGCTACAAAAAGGACATTCTAGAAAAGGTCCAAAGAAGAGCGATTAGGTTCAGAATGATTAAAAGAGCTGAGCCTTTTCAGTTTAAGCAAAAGAAGATTAAGAGGAGACAAGATTGAAGTGTTTAAAATTATGAAGGGAATTAGTACAGTGGATTGAGACTGTTATTTTAAAATGAGGTCATCAAGAACACAGGGACACAGTTGGAAACTCGTTAAGGGTAAATTTCACACAAACATTAGGAAGTTTTTCTTTACACAGAGAGCCATAGACACTTGGAAAAAGCTAACAAGTTGCGTGCTAGACAGTAAGATTTCAGGGACTTTCAAAACTAAGCGATTTTTTTCGATGAATTAAGTGGACTGATTAATTAGTGAAGTTTGTTGGGCTGAATGACCTGCTCTTGTCTAGATTGTTCCCCAATGTGAAGAGCACACTTCTATGGGACATGTTATGACAATAACGAACACTTCAAGACAGCTAGACTCAAAAACCGTTTGCCGAGTGGCACTGTCAAGTTTATACAGTATATAATAATCGAGTGTACCCAGAAAGCTAATAGCCACCTATCTTTAAATGAAACATCTGGGGATCCTAGATGACAGTAGTGTGCCAACAATATTGGACTATCACCAACAGAACATGCCAATACTTATTAGGAATTTTTTTTTTGGGTGAATTCTGAAAGTCCATGCTACAAAAATGAGTACAACCAGTCTACATTCAATCAACAGTGGTGTTTAATAAAGCTGTAACTAATGATTATTTTGATAATCTATTATTTTGACTATGTTGTTGATTAACACTAGAATTGCCAGAGCCTACGAAAAAAATCCGGCCCACCTTAAATCCGTTCGCACCTCTCCATCAGCGTCTTTTGTCCTATAAATGTGCCGATAAAGACAAGCAGCCTGCTATTCCATCCCCCCACCAAGAAAAGCAGCAAGCAGCCTACTATTCCATTCCCCGACCAAGACAAGCAGCCTACTATTCCATCCCCCCATATTTTAGTAGTAAATGACAAAATGTTGGCATAAACTATATAATGTGTGAGGCCTGAAGTCCAAAGATCAAATAAACACTTTCACAATAGGTTCAAGGATAAAACAACAGCTTCCGTGGCATAGTGGTAAGATTTGCTGACTTGTAATCAAGAGTCCCTGGTTCGATCCCGACTTCCTCCTATATTTGCCGTTTTCTGTAGTGAGCTGCTCTTATTGTTAATATTATACAGTACATACATACATTTGGTTTGCATCTGTAACAGACGGTAGTACATTTATAGTACTTGTAAAAGTTACCTTTTTTTTTCACTTTTATTCTCTCAGTCACGATCATGATACATACTACCGCTCTAGGGATCTGTTGCTGTTAGTTTTTATTTGAAACTGGGAATAACTGAAGATGTGAGTGGTGTTTTGAGGCAATGGAACTGGACATTCTCTGATCTGGAGGGATAAAAGCTGACACACAAACGCTGGTGAATCTGCCTTCTTCATATCTCACCGTTACTTAGCAGAAGCAGACAATGGCCGACAGTGAGATGAAACACGTTGCCGTCGTCGTAGAAGAACTCCAGGCACTCGACAAACAGATTCAGAAACTCCTGTCCAGACGAAGGTACCTTAGGGATTTGAAGGCCATCTGAAATCGACGTAACCTCAACCCCGAGCTGTGCCGCTCAAGTAAGCTTCACCCCCACGCCTCGTAGGAGTGACGACGACACAGACGAAGACCTCGGCGTGTTTCAGCTATGCAGGCAGGGGTTCAAGGCTAGAACACCTCCATCAGCACAGGCGAGCACCAGAACCGGTTCGACCCTCTCCGCGTCCCCAGTTTGCCTTCAACACTGGGTGATGTAATAGTGGTAGGTGATTCGATTTGTAGAAACCTCAATATCGCATGCCCTAATCGGAAATCTTTTGTTTCTTGTTTTCCCGGTGCTTGTGTCCGAGATGTGATGAGACGTCCGCCGACAATCTACGAGAAGCACAAGAACAGGGCAGTTGGATCTGTTGTATTACACGCCGGCATGAATGATGTAAGGCACCGACAGTCGGAAATTCTCAAGGCTGACTTCGCAGCACCAATTAAAGACACGAAGGAGAGGACCCCATCAGCAAAGATCTTCATTTTGGGTCCACTACCTCTTGTCAGACGATCAAATGAATACTACAGTCATCTGCTAGGATTAAACAACTGGCTGAAAGGCTTCTGTGAGAACCAAGACATCGGGTTCATCAACAACTGGGACCTCTTTTGGGAAAGGCTGCATTTCTTCAAGCGGGATGGCCTGCATCCGAATAGATTTGGCGCCCGGGTCCTCTCCGAAAACATCGCTAAGGTAATTTGTTTATCTTGACTATTTCTGCTCTTAGCCCCTTCCATAATGCTATTGCTGTGCTAGGACATGATAATTGCTTAACAAAATCTTCCGTAAAAGTGCACAACATTAATATTCTAGTAACCAATCTCAATGCACGTAGAAAATCTAGGCAATACGGTATAAACACAAATAATTTAATTAAAATTACTACTTTAGATGAACAATGTATTAAAACTATAAAAACAGACTACAGATTAAATAAAAAATACACACAGAGAGGCGCTAACAAAAATAACTTAGTTCCTGTTCCAAATATCAATAACGCACATAGTATTCATCTCTGCCACTCCGAAACATTAAATATGGCACTATTAAATGTTAGAGCTTTAACTAACAAGATGTTTTTTATCAACAATCTTATTAGTGATAGAAAAATTGATTTTACTGCATAAGTGAAACGTGGCTTGGCTCTGATGGCGCGGCTGTTTTAATCGAATCTGCGCCTCCGGATTACAGTTTTACTCGTGCGGCTCGCCAAGGAAAAAGAGGTGATGGCCTAGCAAACATTTACTCAAGCCGGTTAAAGTGTAAGCATGTCAGTTTTGGTAAATTCAAGTCCTTTGAGTATCTCGCCGTTGTTATTCATGGAGATTCTCACATTCTAGTATTATCCGTGTATAGACCTCCTAATTTTAACAAGTCTTTCTTTGAGGAATTCTCTGACTTAATGTCAATTTTAATTACGAACTATGACACACTCTTAATAGTCGGCGACTTTAACTTTCATATAGATAATCAGTGTGACCAAAAAGTAAAAGAATTCATGAACCTCCTGGACTCTTGATTTGAGACAGCTCATTAATCATCCTATACATAAAGCAGGTCATACGTTAGACTTAGTAATTACTAAAGGACTAAAAGATGATGTAAGGCAGATCATTGATATTGGTCTATCAGACCATTTTCTTCTACTATTTAATGTAGAAATATTTATAGAAAACATTCATGAGAAGCATATTGTTAAAAAACGCTTCTTTGACTCATTTAAAACTTAAACATTCTAAGCAATCAGTCCATTTATAGTGTCAACTATAATAGTAAGGATAATGTAAATAGTAAAGTGGAAAGATTTAATACTAAAGTGAGAGCTGCTGTTGACATAGTTGCACCTGAAAAGACAGTTAAAAAAATCTTCTAGCATTGTTATACTATGGAAGACCCAAAGAGTGTGTGATCTAAAGAGAACATGCCGTAGAGCTGAGCGTAAATGGAGGAAAACTAAACTAACTATCCACTATGAAACATTAACGGTTAAAATAACAGAATACAATAACACAGTCCGTCTTGAGAGGCACTGCTATTTCTCTAAGATTATAAATAACAATGTTGGTAATCCCAGAGTCTTATTCTCAACGATTGATCGTCTGCTAAACCCAAGTAACTCAAAGGAATGCCTCCAAAGTACTTCCAGTAAAACCTGTGAGGCTATTGCTGTATATTTCAATCAAAAAATTAATAATATTAGAAATAACATAGTATATCTCCCCAACACTGAGGATCCTCCTAAACCCCAGTACTCCGTTATAAACAAATTAAATTCTTTCACCAGGATAGATTTACCTGATTTACATAAAATAATTTCTCAACTGAAACCCTCCACCTGCGTCCTTGACCCAATACCAACAAGTTTTTTCAAAGAAGTATCTGGCGTGCTAATTGATAATATTCTTGACATAGTAAATTCGTCATTAGATACGGGGCTCTTCCCAGACTGTCTTATGACTGCTGCAGTTAAACCCCTACTTAAGAAAAATAATCTTGACCCCTCTGCTCTTGAAAATTTTAGACCCATCTCTAACCTGCCTTTCTTAAATAAAATTCTAGAGAAGGCAGTCATTATGTAGTTAAATGACCACCTCAATAAACATGCTATTCTTGATAAATTTCAGTCAGGTTTTAGAACAAATCACAGCACAGAAACTGCACTCGTTAAAGTAGTAAATGACTTGCGGGTAAATGCAGACAGAGGCCATTTATCTGTTCTCACCCTCCTAGATCTGAGTGCCGCATTTGACACCACTGATCATAATATTCTTAGAAATCGCCTTAGTCAATGGGTGGGCCTCTCTGGCACTGTCTTAAAATGGTTTGAATCCTACCTGGCAGGGAGAAAATTCTTTGTTAGTTGTGGTAATTACAACTCACAGACACATGACATCCTATATGGTGTTCCACAAGGCTCTATCCTGGGTCCGCTGCTTTTCTCAATCTACATGCTTCTGTTAGGTCAGATTATCTCAGGTCACAACGTGAGCTACCACAGCTATGCTGATGACACACAGCTGTATTTATCAATAGCACCTGATGACCCCGATTCTCTTGATTCACTAACACAATGTCTTACTTGTATTTCTTAATAGATGAACAGTAATTTTCTAAAGCTAAATAAAGAGAAAACTGAAATTTTAGTGATTGGCAATAATGGATACAATGAGGCTATTAGAAACAAACTGGATGCATTAGGATTAAAAGTGAAGATGGAGGTAAAAAGCTTATGGGTAACTGTTGACTGTAATCTGATTTTAAATCGCATATTCATCAGACCACTAGAACAGCATTTTTTCACTTAAGAAACATACCAAAAGTTAGACCTCTTATATCATTGAAAGATGCGGAGAAATTAGTTCACGCGTTTGTTTTCAGTCAACTAGATTACTGTAACGCACTCCTCTCAGGACTACCCAAAAAAGACAAATCGTTTGCAACTAGTGCAGAATGCAGCTGGTAGAATCCTAACTAGGAAAAGAAAACCCGAGCACATTTCTCCAGTTTTGAGGTCACTACACTGGTTACCTGTGTCATTCAGGATTGACTTTAAAATTCTGCTTATGGTTTATAAAGCCTTAAAAAATCTTGCCCCATCTTATATATCGGAATGTCTGACATCTTATATTCCAAATCGTAACCTTAGATCCTTAACTGAGTGTCTCCTTAGAATTCCAAGAGCAAAACTTAAAAGAAGTGGTAAGGCGGCCTTGTGCTGTTATGCACTTAAGATCTGGAATAGCCTGCCAATCAGAATTCGCCAGGCTAATACAGTGGAGCACTTCAAAAACTGCTGAAAACACATTATTTTAACATGGCTTTTTTATAACGTCACTTTAATTTAATCCTGATATTGTGTATATCCAATTCATTATAATAACTATTCACGGTGGCTCTAAAATCCGTACTAACCCCTACTCTCTCTTCTGTTTCTTTTTCCGGTTTCTTTGTGGTGGCGGCTTGCGCCACCACCATCTACTCAAAGCACCGTGATGTTCCAACATTGACAGATTAAAAGCCGGAAGTCTGCATGACTATCATCATCAAGTCCTTCCGTGAGAACCTTAAACACAAAGAGGACTATTTCATTTTTGTTAGGTAGAATGCCCATTGGTGACTGGGCGGTCTCGTGGCCTGGAACCCCTGTAGATTTAATTTTTTTCTCCAGCAGTCTGGAGTTTTTTTTTTTGTTTTTTCTGTCCTCCCTGGCCATCGGACCTTACTCTTATTCTATGTTAACTAATGTTGTCTTATTTTCTTACTTTGTCTTTTATTTTTCTTTTCTTCCTTATGTAATGCACATTGAGCTCCTTTTTTATGAAGATGTGCTATATAAATAAATAAATGTTGTTGTTAATTTTTTTTTATTCAGTTTTTTTGAGTGTTCCTGCTCACGCTGAATTAGTATGCACCTTATGGTATATGATGTCAAAAAAGAAAAACAAAAAAAAAAACACATACACAGAGACATAGGTATAAATGATATTTGGAATTATTCATTTTATGCCCTGTATAGTACATTTTGGAAAACAATGTAGCACGGATGCAACATTATTCAAATTCATTCGCATAACATCTTGCGGTTGCAATCAGTGTCCCCCAGCCACCCCCCAAACTCCACCCCCCCCCCCCTGATCTTGCCAGTCTCCATGTTGCTGTATGGTGTTGCTTCTTTTGTACTCCAGAACGTGCAGAGGAAAGAATAGTACAGAGAGGTGAGGACAGTTCAGTGCTATATGAAATCATCAAATTCAAATTCAAATGTTAACATTTCACACACGCGCAAGGACTGTCCTTCCTACATTTACGACATGTGTACCTGTTGCAATGTGCACATTTCTATCTGTGCTTTGGTTCCTATTACATTGAAAGGGCACCTGACACAGACTCAGTTTACTTTCCTGGGGAAAGCAGCCATCTTGGAACAGAAGCTTGTCAATGTTGCATCCTCCTTTTTCGTACGCCTTGGTTATTCTAGTGTCAGATACGTTTTCTCATGATTGGACATACCTGTATATGAAGTTCAAGGCTTAACGAGCTAATCCAATCAATTTGGTGTTACAAGTAATCAGTATTGAACAGTTACATGCATTCAAATCAGCAAAATTACAAGGGTTCCCAAATATTTGCACAGCCAGTTTTTCGCATTTGATTTAATGTCATACAACTAAATACTACTTCACTAAAAATCTTTGTTCAGAAAACACCCAAGTACTCAGATGCTCCTAGGAAATGACAGACATACCACTGTTACCTCTTTTGTTGAAAGTAAATTATTATGCAGGCTGAGAGGGGATCCCCAAGGAGATGCGGCCGCTCCTCCGAAACCCTTCCTAAGCGGTGATACAATGGGAAACATTGTATCATGTGCCGCGTGATCTGCATTTTGTGTGGCGCTTCGAACGTTTAAAAGCATGTACAGCACCTGTCCATTTATCTCACTGCCTTGTCTCTCTTGTCCCCAAGACATCCTCAAACACTATACAATCTCTTTTCACTGCTCCGTTATTTAACCAAGTAATATTTTCTGTTTTTTTGCACTAACGCTATCTTTACTGTCATTTTTTTTGAGACTTTTGAATTTTCCTACTTCCATTATCTCTAACCTGCTCTGCATGTGTATCACGGGACTTGCTTCCAAAGGTTGTAAGTGTGACATGACTTGTTAGTCTCATGGGACGTGAAAGTGTCTCTCTGTCTCTCTTCCAAAGATCATCACAAGATTTTTTTTTTTTTTTTTAATAATAGAGATACTGTAAAACAGAAACATTCATTACAAATTTTTTCAAGTGTGGTTTGGTATTCATAATCATGACTTTAGTAGTGATGTTTGTGGTTACATTCAATTCATAAAAAGTGTTTTGATTTCAAAAACCCTGTGTGATCATGCATGGCATGTCTATTCTTCGAAAACCCAATGAGTGAGGCACCTCTGTAGCAAACTGTTAAAAGGGAAGCATGGCACAGACCTCTTCGCATTTCATAACAACTATATAACTGCAAAAAAACAACTTTAGATGTAATTTGTTGAAGCCAGAAACTGAAAACTTAACTCACCACAGCAAATGTCTGACCAGAGTCCAAGCTGTTTGTAGCAATTTGATTTTTTTTTCTGGCAAGTGAATCTCTGTAAAATGCATATATCCAAAGCTGGCACTAGATAATGTTATTTAAGCCTTACACACATCTTAAGCGCAATAGTCTGTGTGTGAATAATGGCACTGCCAAGCTAATTACAGACCAAATATGTAAAACAAAGAATTCTGTAACATCAATGTACAGGCCAATGCTTTTAAATGATAATGATGTGTATAATCAGTCGTACTGTTTATTCTGACATTCCAATGAGGGCAAGCACCTTCACCAGGAGTGATATTGGGGAAGCAGCTTTCTTTTTTTTTGTTAAATGCGCAATGAATGTTTGCATATAAATATTTATAGGAATTCTTGTATAAAATTCAGTTGTTGCCAAATGCACTTCTTATTGCTACTGAATACTTGTTTTAAGTGTTTCAAGTATGACGTTCACAAATTAGTTTTTAATGTGAATAGTACCACTGATATTTAATTATGCAATGCAGAAATTCAGAACTGTAATGTACTTATACACTGGTCTGACTTTCCTCACAGCCTCTCCAGCTTTTCTAATAGAAGACACATTTCCTTTATGCGTTATTCTTGATCAGCTGCTGAAAAGACCTCCACTTGTCACTGTTGCACATTCTATTTTATGACAATTAAACAAAACTTAACTTTTCAAAGCTATCCCATTTTACACCATACATCAAAACAGTTTAACTCTTAAAGTTACTAGTATGCAATCTGCAAATTTTGCACTATCATCTGTGCTTTTTGAGCTCAGATCAAGGGTTTTGATGATCTGTTGTCTGGAATGCTTAAATCTCACAAGAGTACATAATCAAGGACTGCCGAGTTCAGTTAACAAGAAACACTTGGCATTTGTTTAACCAAATGAGCCTTGATTGGAAAACGCAGCTTATTCAAGCGAGGAGTCCTCAGCTTAGTCTAGATTTCATAAGCACGTTTCGTAGAATGCCCTACAGGTGTTGCAGCTACACCCATTATTAACAGGTGCATAAGAATCGAGCACATATCCATGCAATCTGTACTGACACACTGGCAATAGAATGGGTAATATTGAAGAGCTCAGTGACTTTAAATCTGGTACTGTCATAGGATGTGTTGATTGATATTCGGGCTTCGGTTTTTACACTTTGACAGCAACATGTAAATTGAATAATTTCTTTTTCTTCAGTTATATTCTGGAATAAAAATGCACTTGTTTTGTTATACCTTTTGTGAAAGTGTTTATTTGATATTTGGACTGCAGTCTTCACACATTATACACTTCATGTGTACATGTGACTTCATGTATACATTTGTTTTCCAACTCATATCCTGTTAAGGGTGTATATGTCTTTAGTTTAACACCTAGGTTGCATAGTTTTTTGCATGTATATTTCTGCATATTAATATATCCAAGTTTCATGGGATGACTGCTCTTGTTAGGATTCTGGTCATTACTATTACATATGGTTAATGAGCAAAATGCTGGGACTGAATTCAGCAAAATTACTCAGTAAAACCACTAGCAGAAAATCTTCATCTTTTATTTACAGTACTACACAGTGGTTGCAATACTGCCCACGTCTTTTTCCTACTATGAAATAACCTTTTGGTATATCATTCATTATGCTGCTAAGTTATGACACACTGCAAGGTAAACTTGATGTACAGTGCTTATTAATCATAATGCCAGAGAGTGGTGACATGTGGGCAAGCTGATGGCACTTGCAGGTATGAACTTCACTGTACTCTGTAGACCTGGCAGTAACAACCCTATAAATGTATAAAAAACAATGCATTTATGATTAATATGAACGCAGTCTTTAATATGTGATCCATGTTATTGAATTAAAAAAATGCAATACCATTTAAAACAAGTCAATTGAAAAAAGATTAATCCGTACATTGCCCAGTATTCATATTTAACTAATCCAAAACCAGAAAGAGAAGACAGGAGGGCAGAGCCAGATATGTGAAGGAAGACACTAGGTACACTAGGGATCAAAGAGTACAACTAAGCAGGAGAGAGACCCATGAGGAAAAAAAATTACCAGGAAATAGAACAAAGTTTTATAAAATATATTGAACTGGATAAATTGTGAGTTGGGACATTCATAACAAAAGATGATATTCATGAACAATACATTTGCCGGGAAAGAGTAGAAAAGCCACTATAGCAAAGACTGTAGTACTGTTCTGAGATTAAAAGAGGAGCATGGAGGTTGAATTACAAAGCAAAGAACACAAAGTACAGACAGGCTTCTATCTGGGGTGAAAGGGAGCAAAACAACAACAATGAAAAAGGTGCTAGGGAACAGAGTCAGAGAAAGAGATGTCATATGTATGGAAATAAGACTGAAATGTCACAAGGCCCCAACTATCAAACAGACTGCCAAGATGACACACTCGGTGATGCCAGAGAAAATTTTACACAATGATGTCAAACAAGAGAAAAGGGATGCAAAACATGGGTGTATGGACTATGCCATTACAAGGTAGGGACAAAAAATTTCAACATAATCTCTTAAATCAGTAGTATTGAACAGCATTGGTCTTATATTTATATATGTTTCCAGTGCTATCATGACCAGGTGCCTGCTATAGGTGCTCCCATTTTTATCATAGTTGTTGCTTGCTACTTTTTTTATGGAGAACAGAAACTTGTATGATACACAGTATTATGGGGTCAGTGATGTTCTGCGGTTTTTATTATAAGCAGTGCAGCTCCACTTGTGCTTGTGGGTGTGTGGCACTCTGCTGTAAAGCTTTGCAACTGCAGGGTGTTTAATGAGACAGGATAGTTTACTGCATGTTAGATGCAGGTGTGATTTTCTCAGCTGTTCCCTACTGACATTCTGCAAGTCACTAGGCGGTGCACCTGTGCTCACAAAGTAGAAAAACGTTTGGGAAAAGAGCAAGGGGTAGCAAGGAAGATCCAGATGACAATGGGTGAAAGGAAGACAGGATTGTGTCAGGGTCAGTCTACTGCTGGACCTGCGTATGTTGTCTCCCAGGAGCAGCAGAGCTACTGTGTAGATGCCAGGGAAAGAGAGCTGGAGTCGAGTTCCACAGTAAGAGGAGAAGGTGCAGACCTTTATTCATCATGGACAGTGTAAGATAGCTGGTGAATAAAACAGATGCACTCTAAACGCTGATTAGGAGCTAAAAGGCATATACACTCATCAGTCTTATTGCTTAGAGATTAAATGCCGAACCCCACAGTTGCAGTGGATGAATATAAAATCATGCGGGAAAAACAAAACAAGAGTATAAGTAGTAGGAAGAAGGTAAAAGGAATTGACATTTTTGTGAATAAAAAATGGTGCGAACCTGGACACATTATAATTAAAGCACAGGGTATGCAATTTGAATGTTGCACTATTCATCGGGGGCTTATGGCCTTATATAAAGAGGGAGTTTTCACATTCCATTGTACTGGATGTTTATGCCAGGCTTGTTCCCAAACCCAAACGCCCCCATCCCTCTCTTGGAATCACACACAGCATTTTCTGTGGTAAACAGACTCTGCACCAACCATCCCAGAGTTTTCATCACAATTTCTGGTAACTAACAGGTTTCATACACCAATGTTTATCAATTTGTTCACTGTACAACAAGAGAAAACAAAACCCTCTACTTGTTATATGCCAGTGTTAAAGAGGTAAATAAACCTTTGTTGTTTTTTCACCTTCGGGTGGATCCGACCATAATTTGGTACAGCTCATACCCACATGTAAACCTACTGTACAGGTGCTGCCATTCATCACTAGGACTGTGCAGGAATGGACAGTGGAGGCTAAGGAGGCTCTGAAGGATGCCTTGAGAAAACTGGGACATGCTCATGTTTATGTGTTCCATGGTGAGGATACTGAGGGTCTCTTCCACCACACCACAGACTACATTAAATTTTGTGTAGGTAACAGTTTCCACAATGCAGTGTTTTCCCAATAGTAAACCATGAATCACTAAAGACCTGAAAGCCCTACTGAATAAGAAAAAGAGAATTCAGATCTGGTGTTAAGGGGGAAATCAAACCGGTGCAGTCAGAACTGAACAAGCAGCTCACTTTGGGGAAACCTTATTACAGGGATAAACTAGAGTACAAGTTACAGTAGAACAACATGAAGGAAGTGTGGAATGAGATGATGACTACCACTGACTACAAGCAGGCTGTAAAACCTGCAGAGGAAGGGAACAAGTACAGATCGAATTAACTGAAGCAGTTTTTCTACAGGTTTGATTTACTCTTATCAGTCTAGCCCTCCCCAAACACTGCTAGCCTCCATGTGTAAGCTGACGTAGTTCTGAAATTCAACCTGCCATCTGTACCCTGCTTGACTTTCCCCTACACCAGGGATAGGCAACGTCGGTCCTGGTGAGCCGCAGTATGTGCAGGTTTTTGTTCCAACCCAGTTCCTTAACGAGAACTCTATTGCTGCTGATGAGGCACATATTGCTTAAGTGACATTTTGATGCTTCATTTTAGTGGTCTCGCTTGTTAAGGTTCTCCAACCTTAATTGCTTATTTCAATCTTAAACTGCTGCATTCAGTGTTTTAATTGCTCCTTATTAGCAATAAGATGTAAAAGACAAAGCAGCCAGCAGTTCTCCAGCTAGCTTTTTTCCAATTACATCTGTGTGTGTTCATCATGCACTGTTTGATTTAATAAAACACTTAATAGAAAAATGTGACAGACTGAAAATGATCTGTTTTAGGCTTCATATCATTTGGATGATATCCTTGGAAAGGAAAAAAATCTACGATATAAGAGCCTTACATTGCACAGACTAACAAGCCATAAAATTAAATAAGGTCTGAGATTGGCAATGATTGGTTTCTAATTAAGCAATTGGGTTGGAATGAAAACCTGTAGCCACTGCGGCTCACCAGGACCGACGCTGCCTACCCCTGCCCTACACTGATATTACACCTTTGGTCCTCAGTCTCCTTCCACTTCCAGGAGTGTCTGCCTCTACTGGCCAAGTCAAAAAAGAGCTAAAGAAACTGCATAAACAAGGCTGTGGGGCAGGACCGAACCATCACTGAAAACATGTGCCAGCCAACAATGTGAAGTCTTTCAGAACATGTTCTCCCTTTCCCGGGGTTTACAGAAGGTTCCCTAGCTCTCTAAAACATCCTGTGTGGTCCCAGTGCCAAAGAAAAGGAATTCAAATGATCCTAAGGATTTTAGACAAGTTGTTCTTACTTCATACATCATGAAGACCCTTGATAGGCCAGCCCTGAAAAAGCTTGGACCCCTGGTTTCAGATATCTTGATCCTCTGTAGCTTGCCTATCAGGCACATATAGGTGTTGAGGATAGTCTGATGTAGATTCTCCCCTGAGTATATGCCCACATGGACAAAGCCAGCACCACAGCCAAAATAATGTTCTTTTGATTTTTTTTTTTTTTTTCCAGTGCCATTCTGCCCTATCAACTGGGGAAAAACCTCAAGGCTATGTATCTTGATGTATCCATAACCCCCTGAATCATGAATAACCAGTCCAACAAAACAGTAGTTTTTGTGGTTCAGGGACTGTGTGTAGAAATTGTGGCATGTAATACTGAGGCACTGAATCATGAATAACCAGTCCAACAAAACAGTAGTTTTTGTGGTTCAGGGACTGTGTGTAGAAATTGTGGCATGTAATACTGAGGCACCACAGGGAATGTCCAGTCTCCCTTTCTGTTTACCCTCTAAACATAGGACTCCAGTATAATACCAGCGCTTGTTACCTACAAAAATACTCAGATGATACCTCCATCATAGGCTGCATTAATTATAGAGATGAATCAGAATACAGGAGGTGTGTGGAGGACTTATAGTTGTTGTAATGTTAAATTTTGCATAAAAGTTGATAAATATTTTGTATGTCTTTATTTGTAACTTAGACAAAGCAATGTAATATTAGTGTTACATTATTGATAAGAACAGCAATGGTCTGATGGTTAAGAACCCCTTCCCCCTTAAAGAAATCAGTCTTTACGACAGGATTGGGTGAAGTGCCTAAAACAAGTGATTCTCTACAGGACACTCTCAAATCAACAACCACAGGAAAGCCAGACTGCCTAGCTGGCAAGCTTCACCTTAACAAATGGTTTTGGGGGAAGGTGTGAAGGAATTCTATGCCCCATCGGTCTGAAGCAAGGCTGTTTGGAATTGGCTTGCATCAGAAGCCTTTAAGTACCATGATGCCCTATTGGTTATAGGGGTTGGACAGAAAATCTATAAATTTGCTTGCTCTACCCCTTCCTAGCTCACTCTCTCTTACCAACTGATAAAGGAGCATCTCACACCATGAACTGAAAAGGACAACACAATGAAGAGCACAGCTCTATTGAGACAGGAATGCGACCTGTTCTGAAGAAAGCTAACCAAAAATGAGGACTTAACTAGAAACATTTTAAGTAACTAACAAGTCTGTGTGCCGCCTGAAACTACACATCAACATTTATCAGGTTGTATGGTTGCCAATATTCAAATATACTTTGGTTATTGTTATTATTTATGAATATTATCAGTAATACAATATTTAAAGTGTAACTTAACTCCTGCTTGTCTTTCATTACACCTAATTTCCTGAGGTTATAAATTTAGAAGGGAAGGTGGGGAGAAGTTATATGGTACAATGCCTTATAAACAGTGGTAAGTATGTGAGATTTGAGGCATTCTGACAAAAGCTACAAACAACTCAAAAGGGGAAAGTAGAGTAATATATTACTCGACCAAGACAAAATTGTGGTACAGACAGAACCATTGCACCTCAACATACGCAAGATGGTGGTGGACTCCTGGAATGCCAAAGAAATCAGTCCCCATCAGCATGGCCGGATGGCCATTTCTAGGAGTCATCCTAGAGGGTTGTCACAATGCCTAAATTTCAGGTGTGTGGGTGTGTTTGTGTGTGTCCTGCGGTGGGTTGGCACCCTGCCTGGGATTGGTTCCTGCATTGTGCCCTGTGTTGGCTGGGATTAGCTCCAGCAGACCCCTGTGACCCTGTGTTCGGATTCAGCGGGTTGGAAAATGGATGGATGGATGGATACATTGCTAACAAAAGTATTCAATAACATTTTTGATAGCTAATACAGTATATAATGTAACCTAATTAAAAAAATGTTTTAATTTTTTATTCTATATCCATTAAAATTTTTGCATTGAATGAAAATACTTCAAGTAGTGCAATATTTTGTAAAAGAGTAAACTTCTATAAACAACAAAAAGTAAAGAGGTTCCAATTCGGTCAACTGTTTCTTTTACACTGATGAAAACAAATACTGTTACTTAGGTAGTACAATGAAATGTTTCAAATATCACTAAATGTTGGCTCAATAAGTATTGCAATCTTTTGTAAACAGTATAAATAAAAATAGTAAACATTAAAGTAAAAAGAACATGAATGTGGTATTCTGCAAACAAATGTTCAGAAAAGTAACACACAAACAAACCACCAGCACACTTAAAGGCTTCCATAAATGCAAACAGTGCACTCTGTTTTTTTCTGTAAATAAATTATTAAGTCTTTTATTTATGCAACAAAGACTAGCATATCAAAGTGCTCTCCTGTGAGGCATGCTTCTGATGTGCTGCAAATGACCCGACATACAAATACACAATCTGAAGCAAAGCTGCAAGTATATGAGCACACGAAGGAGTAGTGCCACTGTTTATGCAATTGAGCACTGAAAAGTTATAGCATCTTATATGCTAAATGTGATGTAATATAATTTTAAAGTCACACATAATAAAAAAAGAAATGAGCCACAACAGCACATTTCACTGAGAGGTTTTAAAAGTCAAAGGAGCAACAGAGCCGTTGTGCTGAAGAATGTTGCCCTGAATGAACAAGCACATAATAAAACTGGGCCAAAAGAAAAAACAATTGCAGCCCCCTATCTTGAAACATGAATTTTAGACTAAAATAGTTTCTTCTTTCTACAGGTTAAAACTTTTTCATAAACAAAATATATTACAGGTTTACACTTAATTATTCCCTAATTTAGAAATACGGTATCGCTCAAAATTCTTTGTATTGACTCACATGCCGATCCTTCAAGTGTTTGGCAAAACTGGTTGTGTTAGCCCCTTTAACTAGTGTTATGCAGTAGCAAATCCTGCATACAGACTGGCAAGTATTGTGGTTTTTCCATCCCCATCTGTCAAAGAATTTCCAGATGCCACTTTGGCAGCTCTCTGTCAAGTGTGCTGTTGAAGGCTCTCACACCGCTGGAGTTGGTGTCTTATTAACATCTGTGAGTGGATGGAAATAGGGATGTCAACTCTAGCCATTCCAATTGATAGTGTATGAGTCTCAATTGTTAAAAGCCAGTAAGTGCATTTGTAAGGTGCAACTGATGCCACGGATGAAATTCAGTAAATCACCGAGCCAACTGCGCTTGAACTGGCTGCAATCAAGCACGCAGAGGTAAGCGCTGATGCTTCCAGGCTATAGTGCAACGGCTCAATCCCAGGGACAGTGAGGCTGCAATGCTGCAGGGTGTCATGCTTGGGTCACAGAATTGCACAGAAACACAGAGGAACTTTATTCAAACACTTCAAACAAACAAACGTCTCTTTCAGAAGTAAAACGAGCTCAGTATACAGTTAGTTCTTGAATAAAGAATAGACAAACATCATAGGGGAGCAAAACGGGAGAGGAACCCCCAACAGGAGCAGAGGATGTCTGGGGGATGAGAGTGAAACAAAGCAATCAGCCATAAAGGACAAATGCTGTTCAGGCTTTTAAGTATACGTAGCGTTGCGCGAGAAGCATATCACACGACAGAGCAGCTGTAAGTAAGTCCAGCAAGTAAGGGAGCAATGTGAAAGTAGTCTATCAGCGTTTTTTAAGAGGGGTTTTTTGAGGAGCGTCCATGTCTTCTAGGGGTGCATTCGGCCCCCCTGCTCACAAGAGGCTGGCAGTGGTCATGAGCTGGCTGCTCAACGAATGTACGGCACTGACTGATCAGCTCCTGTGTGCTCGCAAATGGCACTGGGAAATGACTATAACCAATTGTGGCGGTTTTAGGGTTAAGAGGAACAAAACGGAAAACACAAGAACACTCAGCTGGAGATGCATCACAGTCAATCAGCAGCAAGGAGAAATGAATAACGCTGTAGAGGTCCAGTGCCGCTAAGATTCAAACCGTCAAGAAGACGGTGATTTATTTATTTTTATGGTGGAGATTCCAGGGATGCAATCAGCCTTGGCCCGACCCGCACGCACTAAAAAACAGACAAAAACAAAGCAAACCAGTAATCAAACAGCAAATAAAGATCTGTAATCAAAACAAATGAAATCAATGAAAACAACAATACCATCCCTGTTCCCCTTATGGCAATTATACATTAAATACAACAAAGCACAAACAAAATAAACACAGTAAATCATGAAAAACGTTAATGAGAAACGACAACAGATGAAATGTAATTATGAAAATAGATAGTCCAGAGATCCGCATGTTGAATGGGAATATAAAGATAGTCCTACTGCTAGTTCCTGAAATGGTGAAGATGGGTGGACGGGTTCAGGAGCGCTCCTTTCCTTGCAGGATGGCCACAAATCCTCTTACAGTCCTCATGTACACAGACAGATGGCAGACAATCCAGGACAAATCAAAAGTACAGGTAACCCAACAGAAGGCAGACAGACAGGAACTTGAAACACAAATTAAAAAAACTTTTTTTTTACTTTTGGTCACCGGCCCCCTTTTTAAAAGCCGCACTGACATCCTTTGAACCCAAAAGCTCCAGCACCCTCAGCAGAAGACCAATCAGAGCCATTGCAGGGACTGCTGGGAGTTGCAGTTTCAAATTCTATTAGCTACTTTCACCATCCCAAGCTGCGTTTTCCTCTACAGTTGCTTCCTGTTCTCTCTACAGTACCGTATTGCCATGAAAAAAGCCATAAAAAATTTCGGAGGATATTTGCAGTTTCCACTAACAATTATTAGATAGGTTCTAAGGAAAAACCCGTGAATGACTGAGGCCGCGAACTCTGAACTGCGACTTTGCAGGGGTCTACTGTATATACAAGGAAGAGTATATAGATATGAACACCGATCAGTAAGTACAGATACATGATATGAATAAAAACAGATGAAATATCTTTATGTACAGAATAGATGTATGTAAACAGGTGAAAATATACACAGAGTACAGTCAGAAGTTATTTATATTCAGTAAGGTCAGCTAAGCTATTGAGTAGCAAGTGTTGAGAGTTCAGAATGGTGATGGTGTTATGAAAGAAACTATTCTTGAGCCTGCTGGCACGGGTCCGAAGGCTCCTGTAGCACCTCCCTGATGAGTGAAGGGTAAACAGTCTATGACTGGCAGAAGAAGCATTCTTGATGCTGCGAGCCCATCGCAGACACTATGGATGCTGCAGGTCAGCAATAGTTGGTAGCAGGATGCCAATGATGTGCTGGGCAGTTTTCACCACCTGCTGCAGGTAGTCAATGATGCACTTTTTCTCCGCAGACAAGAAAATTTGTCATACTTATCTCCACTGAATTAGCAAGGTTACTGTAGAAGGAAAATCTTGGAAAGGTTTGTACTTAATTTCAAGATGTTTGTTGAATATAATTATGGATATATCTGCTCTGAAATATGAGTATGATTAACAAGGTTTTTATTTGGTTTTCCTTGGGCATTTAACTACAGTCACAGAAGTACTTCTAGAAGACATCTGAAAGTCAGCATGGATAAACAGGCAACAGTTTCACTGTATTATTTGGGCACACCATTCAAGAATATTAGGTAGACCAGCTGCAATAAATCACTAAGTAAATTTTCCAGTCAGTTCACCACAGAAGACACTGTAATGAATGTTGATATTTGTTTTTGAGGTAGTCTTTTATGTGACTTTTATGAAAGAACACAAAAATACTAAACATTAACAGCACATTACTTTAATAACTTACTGTAATGACACTTCAAGAAAGCCCAATTAAACATAATTATTTATTACGTATGGTAATGTTGTAAGAAGAGTATATTTACATATTTTCTAATATTCTTAAGCAACATTGAAGTTCATATCAAAAGGTATAAATATGTAAAATTAATTCACACTACCCAGACTATAGAAAAAGTGTACCAAAAAATTAGCATAAAATTCAGATGGTGTTAATAGCCCATTGACAGTGTTATTTTCTTTGTCTACTTTCCCTAAATGATAATGATTGCTTTTTAAATAAGTGAATTAAGGTTATCTAAAAACATTTCAGGAATTCCACAACAGTACATTAGTGGTGAATATTTACAAAACATATGTCCAATTTTCAGATATAAAGTTAAGCTTTTCTTTTTGAAACAAATAACTAAATCACTGACCTGCTGCGTCCACTGTCTGCAGGAAAAATTCTGATGGACTTATCAAAGCTGGCAGAGACAAACTCTTTCCCCGTTGGAGAATAATCTACATCAAGCACAGCTGACACATGATCCATGTGCACCTTGACAGGTGCATCCAGATAACGCATATCAAATGTGTACAAGCTACAGGAAAACAAAAAATAAACATATATTATAATGGCAATTTAGGACCAAGCAATAATATAGTATTGTATGTAAGAATGATATTCTGTTTGGAACTCCTAAAAAAGTAAACTTTATGCAATTACTATTGATACTTAAAAGTAAATTTACATTATATTACATATGAAATCTACATGATTTTACCTTGTAAAATAACCTGTAACAGAAGAACAGAGCTATGAGAACTTAATTTCTAAAACATTTTACCATATGGTTACGCAATCTTAAGCAGTCAAACAGAATTCAAGATTGTTTTAAAGAACCTTAACTTCAAAAATATTAAAATTATTTGGTTCTAGTATTTATATATAAAGGTGATATGAGTATCTTGGGAAAATTAGTCTTATTTTAATCTCACATATTTAGTCTGGCTTGCTCTTTGTTGTGGAAATATGTGTTATCACCAAACCTGGTTCTAAAGAGCACTCTGAGGCCTTCATTAATAAAGTTAGAGATGCCTAGAAGTTTGGAAAAGGGATTTAAAAACATTTCCAAACAACTGGAAATCAACCTTTAATGTGTGGAAGATAATCTACAAGTGAAGAAAATTTCAAACACCCAATTGTGACGATGTGAGTTTGCTCCACTCTTCTATCGTCCTTCTGGGAGCCCTGAACCCAACACCGTCGGTAATGTCACCGATAAGCTTGGCAGTGAGGCACAACAAATGAAGCAAGGGGATGGTGCAAAAATGTAAAGTGCTTTTATTAAAAACAGCCAACAAAACAGTGTTCAAATAAAATAATGCAGTGCATCACAGTTTCTTAAATAAATAATCCCATAAAAATTGAAACGTGGAGGTTAAAAAAAAAAACAATAAATAAATCCTTTAAAACGAGGTTAAAACAACGGCTGGAAGCAGTCTCTTTAAAAACAAAGCCTGGTGCCTTATTTTTTTTTACCTGGCAGCTCCTCTGCTTCTCCCATCGGGCTTCACAACAGGGGAGTCGCTCTACCAGAGCTGACAACCTCTCTCCATTCTGATCTGGAGGCTTCCCGATCCCTGGCTTTGGTTCCGCACTCTCCAGACCGGGAATTGGATTCCCCAGTGTGAGCGTCCTGGCCGTTGGGGGAACCTATCTCCCAAGCCTCCTGCTGTGTTCCGCGGCGAGCCATCCTTCTTCTGGTCACTTCCGCTCCTCACAGAATGCTCAGTGGGAGCGACCACAATCGACTCCCCTATGTGTTGGCCAAACACCCCACTAGGGCTCAACTGTCCAGCTGCCTGCGTTTGCTCTCTCTCTCGCTAACACACACCGGTTTTCTCCTCACTCCTGCAACCAGCGTTTTTCTTTTTCTTTTTTCCTTATCTTTCTCTGCTAGCCGCCTCGCGCTTCCATTTATTACGGGGACGTGGATCAGCTCTCGGGAACAATTACGGATGCAGACGACTCCTCACCTGTGCACTTAAGTGAGAATCGCCCGCATCATGAATTCCCCGAGAACCGCTCACTCACTCACTAAGCGGCTATTTTTTTTTTTTTTTTTTTAAACTGACACTTTTAACATGAGCTGTGGACCTGCTATACCACACCAACTTGTCCAGGCTGGGCTGCTCCAACAAGTTCAGCCTAATAGCAGAATATAAGAGGCTGACAAAAGTCTCTATGAAGCCCAGAATTTCATCATGGGGCCCACAGGTAGTTCCTGTCACTGTCGATATCAAAGTGCACGAGTCTACAATTAGAAAGAAGCTGCACAAATTCAATCTACATTAGAGGTGTTCCAGGAGTAAAGCTTCCCTTATGAGAAAGACCAGAAGGGCGAGAATAATGTTTGCTCATGGAAACCTAGGCAAAGGCCAAGACTTCTTAAATTGCTCCTGACAGACAAGAAAAAGAGTTATTTGGTCACAGTACCAGGAGATATGTTTGGCGAAAATCAAAGACAGAATTTGACCAGAAGAAAGATACTAACTTTTAAGCATAGTAGAGGAAAAGTTGTTTTGTGGCTGCTTTGCTGAATCAGGGCCTAGCCAGCTCACAATCACTGAATCCACTAGGAATTCTTATTGTACTAGAAGGTGTATCAAGATAATGTGAGACAATCTTGCCTAAGAATGAAGCTCAACCAAATGTAGACCCTGTAACATGGCAATGATCCTAAAAATACCTGTAAATCCACAAATGAATGGCTGAAAAGAAAGAAACTGATTAAAATGGCCCACATCTGATTCTCATCAAGATGCTGCTGGGAGGATTAAAATGTGTTGCGGATGGAAGACATCCCTCAAACACACACAGCTGAAGATTTCTCCTACTCACCTAAGCAGAATTTCTTCATTCAGTCGATGTCAAGAGACGGGCAAACAGTTATAGGAAATGCTTACTTGTGGTTGTTTCTGCCATTTTATTAGCACAAAGGGTTTACCTACTTTTTCCATATATGGAACTGGCATATCTGTTCATTTTCATTGAAGAAGTTATTGCAAAGTCAATTATTTTCATGGTATGTTGTTTCCAATTATATCCCCTGTAACTATTTTTTCCTTTATTCTTGTGTGGATAATTTGCTTTTAACTTTCAATAAATATTTTTAAAACGAACTTTTGGACTGAGAGATTTCTTTTGACGCGCGTTTTACCCGTGCTTGATCTCTCCTTATATTTCGGCAGCTACACTAAAAAGTTTAATACCTGCCTAAGATTGAAACCTGCCAAAAGACTGAAAGCTTGAAAATTGCCTTAGATTATAAAAAGAAAGTAACCTGCGTGTTCTACGCCTGAAATCGGACTGCGACGAAAGAAAACAACGACAACTTGGAAAGACTCGACAGGTATTTTTAACCTTTGTCTTTGATCGGAGTAGGGAATATTTGAGAAATGCTAGCGCTCCTCGCGAGACTGTATAAATTATAAAGGAGTTTAAGTACAGTACCATGTGGGATCGCCATGGCGTCTGAATCCGCGAGACAGAGGAAATTTCAAACCCCCAACGAAAGTCTCAGTGGTGTGAGCGGAAGTCGTGACGATTATGACGTTTCAATGGAGGACCATCCCCATGATGACAGAAAACTGTTCAATTCAGTGACAACTAATCTTCAAACAGCAATGGATTATAAATACAAACAATTATCCGATGTGATGAAGATCCTAATGGATTTACAACAAAATTAACTTAACTGTGAAAAAGTAGAATTAAATATCAAGAATCAGTTCCCCAGCTTGAGAATGGAATATAAAAAGATGCAAGGAAAATGATACAAAATAACGTTGATGCTAAAACAAAAACTATACACACGTTTTGGGGAAATATAATGGATTGGATACTAGAAGTACAACAAAATTAAAGCCTTGACCAACAACCCGACTTTTCGGCTAACCAATTCAGGGATTACAGAACGACGAATGACATTCCTGACTTCTCTCAGATTTCCATTCAAAGTAAAAGTCATGCAAGCTCAATGAGTACTTCAGTTAAAAACTCCCAAATCTCCGCAAAATCTAAAAGTCACACAAGTTCAGCGGCTACTTCAGTTAGTGCCCTCAGATCTCAAGAGGCAGCACAGGCTTTGTTGTTGGCTAAAGCAGAGAACCAAAGAAGCCTACAGGCTCTAAAATTTGCAGAAGCACAGCTGATTGCCAAAAGAAAGACTGAGGAAGCACATCGAGAAGCTGAAAAAGCACAGCAGAAAGCACAGTGGGAAACTGAGGAAATAGAGTTAAAGGCTGAAAGAGACCAATTGGCGTTGGAAGCAGCAAAATTGAGAACGCTTCAAGGCAATCGCAGCCCAAATAGACTGGATCCTTATAATGTTCATCAGAAACTAGATATAAGAAATGCAAAACCACATGATACAAATATTTGTGACTTTCTGTATAAAGATGAAGATAACAATAATCCTCAACAACCGCTTTATGATCAACAAAATAGAGCACCATCACCTCCTCAGCAACTGCCTTATGATCAGCATTATGACCATCGGAAAGAACAACAAAATAAAATAAGTTCCTAACGTACCATATAGAAAGGTTCCAATATTCGACAGAGATCCATTGACTTATATAAACTTTACAAGAACATTCGATTGGACTATCGATCGAGTGGTAAGTGATCCTGGAGACAAATTAGAGTACTTAATACAATTTACAAAGATGCGCCTAAAGAAATGGTACAGAACTGCACATAACTACCGCCAGCAGAGGTGTACAGAAAAGCTAGAGAAATGATGAAAACCCTTTATGGAAACCATACACAAATAGGGGATGCTTACATGAAGAAAGTTAGGAAATGGCGACAAATAAGAATGGGCGATGGAGATAGCCTAAAGGCATACACACTCTTTCTTGGTAATTGTAAATGTGTTATGTCGGGTTTAAAGAATGGAAATGAATTTGATAACAATTTAAATATTTGTACTATGTCATCGAAGCTTCCCCAAGAGCTAAGAGAGCTCTGGCAAAATAAAGCAGCAAAGATCGAAAGTAAAGAAGGAAGAAGACCAGAACTCGCCGACTTATATGGATTTCAAGAAAACCGGCTTATAGCTTCCTTAGATCCAATGCACGGTGCTTCATATCAAAGTCATACCTTCAAAAGGGAAAAAGAAAAGACTGATGATGAAAAATATCCAGTGAAAGGAGGAACGAGAAAGGGCAATTTTGCCTCAAATTTTGCTGGTACCGTAGAAAAAGGAAATAAAGCGAATACGGCTGGACGTACACACGGTAAGCACTATCTTTTCTGTGATTAAAAACACGATCTTAAAGACTGCAGAGCAATTCAGAAATTAACTTATGAAAGTAAAATTGACTTTTTGAAATCCAAAGGCTTATGCTTTAAATGCCTTATACAAGGACATCTTAGTAAAGATTGTGAAGAAAAGATGAAATGCAGCATATGCTCTCAATATCATCCAGTTATTTTACATGTGAACAAAGAAAAGAACTCTGACGATAAAGCTAAATCTCAAAGATGAGAGTGCTAAATCTAAACAGAAAAGCACTTCTACAAATGCGCCCATAATACCGAAAGAGACTTGTATGGCAACCGGGGCCGGAAAGGGTGTCTTAACTTTGACTGGAACCGCAGCTAAGTCCAAAAGGAGTGAAAAATATGCTCTAATAGACTCATGCAGCTCAGCCACATTTTGCACAGAGAGTTTACGAGAGCAATTAAACCTTTCAGGAAGAAAGTCTCACATATATCTCGGAACGCTAGAAAATACAGAAAAGCCTTTAAAATGTAAAGTCTTAACCGACATGCAAGTCTGTGGGCTAGATAAAAACACATTTTATGACTTACAAGAGGTGTATACAGTAAACATTATACCTGGATATAAAGAAAAAATTCCTACTCAAGAAGATATTATGAAATGGCCTTACCTTAAAGATGTGCATTTACCCCAAATACATACAGAAGTATGTTTGTTAATAGGTACAGACTCTCGTAAAGTCATGGAGCCACGGGAAATCATACATAGTGAAGGAAACAGACCTTTTGCAATGAAAACAGTTCTAGGATGGATTGTTAACTGCCTAACAAAGGAGTCAGACAATGAAAGATTGAAAAGATGTTCAGTCAATTATGTGACAATAATGGAGGTGGAACAAATGTTACTCCAACAATACAACACAGACTTTACGGAACGCAGCATGCGCATAGCCACAGATACTGTAAGACTAACGGATGGACACTATTGCATTAACCTGCCTTTTAGAGATGAGACTCTTAAAGTGCCAAACAATCATTGTGTTGCAGAACTACACGCTATTGGACTTAAAAGGAAACTTACAAAGTATCCAACATTCCATGAGGATTATAAAATTTTCATGAAAGACATTTTAGACAAAGGATATGCTATCAAAGTATCCACTGAACAGCGGACCCTTGAAAAAGAGAGAGTGTGGTACATACCTCACCATGGAGTATATCATCCAAAGTAAAATAAGATCAGAGTGGTCTTTTACTGTATAGCCACTTACCAAGTTTTTTCCCTAAATGAACAGTTACTAAAAGGACCTGATTTAACTAATACACTCATTGGAGTTCTTACAAGATTCAGAGAGGAACCAATTGCTCTCACGGCAGACATTAAATCAATGTTCTATCAAGTGAAAGTTCCAGAAAAAGACACAGATCTTCGTTTCCTGTGGTGGCCTGAAGGTAACATAAACAATGAATTAGAGGAATACAAAATGACAGTGCATCTTTTTGGTGCTACTTCATCACCAAGTTGTGCCTCTTATGCCTGAGGAAGAACAGCAGAGTATGCAAGAGAGACAGCTCCAGAGGAAGCAGTTAACACTGTGCTGCATAACTTCTATGTTGATGACTGTTTAAAGTCAGTTGCTACAGAAGAACAAGCCATAAAATTGGCCAAAGATCTTCAAGCCCTGTGCTTAAAAAAAGGATTTTATCTTACAAAATGGATAAGTAATAGCAGAACAGTCTTGTTGTCCATTCCTGAAGAAGACAGGGCAATAGATCAAAAGGACTTAGACTTCAACCACAATTTGTTACCAGTTGAAAGAGCGTTAGGTGTCCAATGGTGCACACAGACTGACAGTTTCAAGTTCCAGGTAAAGCTGCAAGATAAGCCTGCTACAAGACGTGGTATTCTGTCAGTGGTCAGTTCAATATATGACTCACTTGGATTTTTAGCACCAGTCATACTGCCTGCTAAGCTTATTTTAAGAGAACTGTGTAAAGAGAAATATGCATGGGATCAAGAAGTGGAAGTTAAGT
Source organism: Erpetoichthys calabaricus (assembly GCF_900747795.2). Lineage (NCBI taxonomy): Eukaryota > Metazoa > Chordata > Cladistia > Polypteriformes > Polypteridae > Erpetoichthys > Erpetoichthys calabaricus. Next base: position 121,543,673 of record NC_041406.2, on the reverse strand, counting down.
ACGTTCGGCAATGGAAAACATGGTAGGACGATTTGCATCTACTTGTGGATTACAATGTAGACAGGTACATTAAACCGCCTGGATTTGGTCAAATAATGACCACACAAATGCATAATTTTGGAGATGCTTCAGAGAACAGGTATGGCACTGTTTCCTACCTCCTTCTGACTAACAAAGAAAATGGCACCACTAAAATCTGTAACGATACCAAGGTTAGAACTTACAGCAGCAGTGGTAGCAGTCAAAATGGACAAAAAGTTAAAACAAAAACTACAGGTTCACTCTGCAAGAATCAATCTTTTGGACTGACAGCACCACAGTACTAAGGTACGTTGCAAATGAAAATGCACACTATAAAGCCTTTGTTGCCAACAGAATCGCAGTGATAAGAGAGCACACACAACCCTCGCAATGGAGGTATGTCGCATCTGCACAAAATCCTGCAGATCAGGCATCAAGAGGATTAACAATAGAAAGCTTCATCAAAAGAAAGACTTGGATACAAAGCCCAAACTTCCTGCTACAGCCAGAGAACGGAATGGCCTAAGAGACTGGATGAAGTGGACCTGTCTACTAGCGACGATCCGGAAATCAAAAGGTGTGTAGCAAATTTTGCAAGTGTAGAAGAAAAGATCGAACCAGTAAAAAGACTTGTGGAGTACTACTCAAAATGGTTCAATTTAAAGAAAGCAATAGCTTGGTTCCTCAGGTTCAAAGAAATGCTAATGTGTCTGAAAGAAGAGAGAAAGGCAATTCAATATACAGTCAGTAAATCTGGACACAGCCCAGAAAGACAAAAAACACTAATCACAGAACATATGAAGGAATACAAATCATCAATGAGGCCGAAGCCACTGTCTCTACACGACTTGTCTAAAGCAGAAAACGAACTTATTCGCCTCAGTCAACTACAAGCTTACCCAGAGGAAATTAAAGCCTTACATAAAAACCAGCACGTAAAGAAAAGCAGTAAAATCATCAAACTGGACCCAGTACTGCAAGAAGGAATATTGAGAGTTGGAGGCAAAGAGGCAAAACACCCTACGATTATACAAAAAAGCTCACATACTGCTACACTCAATCAGAAACCTTCACCAAGAACATAGACACTGTGGACGTAACTACCTGTTAGCAGAGCTACGTCAAAAATACTAGATACCTCAAGCAAACGCAGATATCAGAAAAATAATTTCAAAGTGCACCACATGCAGAAGATACAATGTGAAAGCAGGCGAGCAAAAAATGGCAGATTTGCCAGAATATTGCCTAGCACCCAATCGACCACCTTTCACTAATGATGGAGTGGATTATTTTGGTCCTTGTTTGTCAAAAGACGACAAAGCCTAGTCAAGAGGTATGGAGTCAAACGTTTTCTGTAAGTCTTCACAAGGTTTTCACACACTGTTGCTGGTATTTTGGCCCATTCCTCCATGCAGATCTCCTCTAGAGCAGTGATGTTTTGAGGCTGTCGCTGGGCAACACGGACTTTCAACTCCCTCCAAAGATTTTCTATGGGGTTGAGATCTGGAGACTGGCTAGGCCACTCCAGGACCTTGAAATGCTTCTTACGAAGCCACTCCTTTGTTACCTGGGCGGTGTGTTTGGGATCATAGTCATGCTGAAAGACCCAGCCACGTTTCATCTGCAATGCCCTTGCTGATGGAAGGAGGTTTTCACTCAAAATCTGACGATACATGGCCCCATTCATTCTTTCCTTTACACGGATCAGTCGTCCTGGTCCCTTTGCAGAAAAACAGCCCCAAAGCATGATGTTTCCACACCCATGCTTTACAGTAGGTATGCTGTTCTTTGGATGCAACTCAGCATTCTTTCTCCTCCAAACACGACGAGTAGAGTTTTTTTCATCTGACCATATGACATTCTCCCAATCCTCTTCTGGATCATCCAAATGCTCTCTAGCAAACTTCAGACGGGCCTGCACATGTACTGGCTTAAGCAGGGGGACACGTCTGGCACTGCAGGATTTGAGTCCCTGGCGGCGTAGTATGTTACTGATGTTAGCCTTTGTTACTTTGGTCCCAGCTCTCTGCAGGTCATTCACTAGGTCCTCCCGTGTGGCTCAGGGATTTTTGCTCACCGTTCTTGTGATCATTTTGACCCCACGGGATAAGATCTTGCGTGGAGCCCCAGATCGAGGGAGATTTTCAGTGGTCGTGTATGTCTTCCATTTTCTAATAATTGTTCCCACAGTTGATTTCTTCACACCAAGCTGCTTACCTATTGCAGATTCAGTCTTCCCAGCCTGCCCCCCCAACCCTTAGAAATGGGTCTC
>NC_041406.2:121491380-121533880 GCF_900747795.2 Erpetoichthys calabaricus | reverse complement strand
TGTATTAAATTAAAACAGTCAAGGATTTCATTAAAATCATATGTCAGTGCATCAGCTGGCATGTCAAAGTGTATGTTGAAATCACCCATGAGGATGACATTAGTATACATTGCACACAAAGTTGTTAAAACAGTAAAAAGATCTGTAATAAAAACACTTGATAGTTTAGGAGGTCTATATAAAACAGCAATTATAATAGGTGAAGGTCCGCAGAGTTTGCCAGCTAACAGTTCAAAGGATGGATACGCTGGAAGAGGTATCGGTGATAATTTTAAGTGCTTACGGTGTATTATTGCGAGACCGCATCCCTGAAGAACGGGATTTGGAGATATGCAAACTGTGGAGGGAGAGCTTGATTTAGATGAAAATGATCACCCGGTTGCTGCCAAGTCTCCGTAAGACATAAACAGGCCATCTTAGTGTCTATGATAAAATCATCAATCAGCAGAGCTTTGTTAGAGATAGATTGGGAATTAAATAATCCAAATTTCAAAGCGTCTATGGACATATATTCCGGTGATTTTACCAAAGGAATCAGCACGTTATGATTAGCATATCGCTCAAAAATACATGGCCAAGTGCGTCCTTCAGACCAAAGTGAAGGAATAGACCCGCTGCTACTCCTGGTGAGGTGAAAATGATGGAGCGCCCCGGTGAGCATACTTTGGTCGTCGGAGAATGCCGCTGTGCAGCAGAAGATCAGCAGGTAATTCATAGTTTGTTTGAATTCATAGTTTGTTTGAAGTCGATACTATTCATCTGGTGAGTATTTTAGTTTTGAAGATGTGACTACATTAGATAGGAAAGTAAACATAATAATCCATGACAACCAATTGAGGTTTACAATAGTACATTTCCAGAAATCACCCAAGCAAATTCCAGATTGGAAGCAAAGCAATGTACCCACTGTGTACCTACTTGGCCCAATTAAAATAACACATTAGCCAGTAGACCATCACCACTGGGATTTCCACAAGTACTCAGCAATTGACAAGGGGCAGTTTCAACCACCTACTGTATTCATCAAAGCTAGTTACTTGAGCAGAGAATCAGTGAGAAAGTTTACACTTACCCACACAGGTTGCAGCCAGCAAAGAACATTTCTACGAGGGCTTGTGTTAACGCCAAAGGAGGAAAGGGATGCAAATGCGTGTTATCAGTTTTTAATCCAATGCAAAGGCAAAGGAATATCCGATGCAAAAGGTAAAAAACAACTAGTAAAAGTACACAAACAGAGCACCGGCAAGCAGCGGCAGACAAACGCCAGCGTTCACTTCCGGTTCCGATCTTTATTCACATTATTCATATATTCATTGCTTTCCTTCTAGTTTGGCAACTCTGCTACTGCTACTTGTCTTAAGTCTCATTAAATTAATGCATTATTATTGTTTTGTTATACATGCTGAACAAAAATGCATACACTGAAAATATGGGTATAAGAGAATATACTGCTTGATGGCAATAAATTATTTTGACACTTACTTGTAGTCTTCGTTTGCACTTGTGAAGATAAAAGCCTCCATTGGATTCCAGCACAATGCATTGGTCCGCATATCCATGATAACCTGGTATGCAATTTTAAACTGTTGTTAAAGTCATGCCAGAACACACTTTATTTTGTCTATCCTGCTGTATACACAAATTGAGTCAATTCAAAGAAAAAATGTTTAACATAAAGGGTGTCACATATTACAAAAGGTAAACAGGAGAAAATTTTTAAAATTTCCTTTTTTTTTTTTTACATATAAAGGCAGAAGATAATTAATAGATTTTTACTATAAAAGGAGAAAAGGTGCTTAAACACGTATTTCCGGTTTGTCATTGAAGTGAGATGCCACAGATTACCAGAAAACTATAAAATATCACTTTTTTTCATTTCACAAAACCAGCTTGAAGCAAATTTATAACTTGTCTTTAACACTAGAATCCCTGAAGCCTACGAAAAAAGTAGTAATGCCGGGCCAGCTTAAGTTCCCTCACACCTCTTCATCAGTATCTGTGTTTTACAAATGTGTCAATTAGCACAAGCAGTCTGCTATCCCATCCCCCACCAACTCAGAGGAAGTCAGTCACAAAGTTCTCTCAGCTCAAGTCAGTTTATCTGGGTGTGAGGTGCCTTGAACTGTATAGAGTAAATAATATATCATTATTTGGAATACATACATTTCATGTGTGTTCCGTGTCTACAACGATCTGGGTAAATGAAGGATGACAGGAAATGTGAGGCAAGAAATGTTGGAACACATAACTATAACAGAAACTTTTTTCTTGTTATTGTAATAACGACAAAATGACATGAAGTGTATAACGTGTGAAGGCTATAGTCCAAATATCAAACACTTTCACGAAAGGCATAACAAAACTTGCGCTTTTATTCAAGAATACAGCCGAAGAAAAAGATATCATTCAATTTACATGTTGCTGTCAATAAGTAAAAACCCAAGCCCAAACATCATTTGATGGTTGCTGCAGAGGTTAAGAACTGCTGCTACATATGCAAAAGGTTGTGGGTTCAAACCTGGGTTCTCTCCATTTTGAGTAGTGAGCTGCTATTATTATAATTACTAGAATATAATAAAAACATACTTTTGAATTGAGTCTGTAACACCTGGTGTAATTTTTTGCTACCTCTAAAAGATAAATCGCTGAAGGTATAGTGCATCCGGAAAGTATTCACAGCCCATCACTTTTTCCACATTTTGTTATGTTACAGCCTTATTCCAAAATGGATTAAATTCATTTTTTTCCTCAGAATTCTACACACAACACCCCATAATGACAACGTGAAAAAAGTTTACTTGAGGTTTTTGCAAATTTATTAAAAATAAAAAACTGAGAAATCACATGTACATAAGTATTCACAGCCTTTGCTCAATACTTTGTCAATGCACCTTTGGCAGCAATTACAGCCTCAAGTCTTTTTGAATATGATACCACAAGCTTGGCACACCTATCCTTGGCCAGTGTCGCCCATTCCTCTTTGCAGCACCTCTCAAGCTCCATCAGGTTGGATGGGAAGCATCGGTGCACAGCCATTTTAAGATCTCTCCAGAGATGTTCAATCGGATTGAAGTCTGGGCCACTCAAGGACATTCACAGAGTTGTCCTGAAGCCACTCCTTTGATATCTTGGCTGTGTGCTTAGGGTCGTTGTCCTGCTGAAAGATGAATCGTCGCCCCAGTCTGAGGTCAAGAGCGCTCTGGAGCAGGTTTTCATCCAGGATGTCTCTGTACATTGCTGCAGTCATCTTTCCCTTTATCCTGACTAGTCTCCCAGTCCCTGCCGCTGAAAAACATCCCCACAGCATGATGCTGCCACCACCACGCTTCACTGTAGGGATGGTATTGGCCTGGTGATGAGTGGTGCCAGGTTTCCTCCAAACGTGACGCCTGGCATTCACACCAAAGAGTTCAATCTTTGTCTCATCAGACCAGAGAATTTTCTTTCTCATGGTCTGAGAGTCCTTCAGGTGCCTTTTGGCAAACTCCAGGCGGGCTGCCATGTGCCTTTTGCTAAGGAGTGGCTTCCGTCTGGCCACTCTACCATACAGGCCTGATTGGTGGATTGCTGCAGAGATGGTTGTCCTCTCTCCACAGAGGACCTCTGGAGCTCTGACAGAGTGACCATCGGGTTCTTGGTCACCTCCCTAACTAAGGCCCTTCTCCCACGATCGCTCAGTTTAGATGGCCAGCCAGCTCTAGGAAGAGTCCTGGTGGTTTCGAACTTCTTCCACTTACGGATGATGGAGGCCACTGTGCTCATTGGGACCTTCAAAGCAGCAGAAATTTTTCTGTAACCTTCCCCAGATTTGTGCCTCGAGACAATCCTGTCTCGGAGGTCTACAGACAATTCCTTTGACTTCATGCTTGGTTTGTGCTCTGACATGAACTGTCAACTGTTGGACCTTACAGGTATATAGACAGGTGTGTGCCTTTCCAAATCATGTCCAATCAACTGAATTTACCACAGGTGGACTCCAATTAAGCTGCAGAAACATCTCAAGGATGATCAGGGGAAACGGGATGCACCTGAGCTCAATTTTGAGCTTCATGGCAAAGGCTGTGAATACTTATGTACATGTGCATTCTCAATGTTTTTATTTTTAATAAATTTACAAAAATCTCAAGTAAACTTTTTTCACGTTGTCATTATGGGGTGTTGTGTGTAGAATTCTGAGGAAAAAAATGAATTTAACCTATGTTGGAATAAGGCCGTAACATAACAAAATGTGGAAAAAGTGATGCGCTGTGAATACTTTCCGGATGCACTGTATATAAGCAAACACACAAATGCTGGTGAATCATGTCTTCTTGGTATCTTGTTGTCACTTGAATTATTGCATGAAAACATCACTATTTGAAAACGCTATGTCATTTGAACATGTTTTTTTTCTGATTTTGCCCCTACTCTGCATTATGGTGCATGGTACGAAGGATAAAATACAATACAATTTATTTTTGTATAGCCCAAAATTACACAAGAAGTGCCGCAATGGTCTTTAACAGGCCCTGCCTTTTGACAACTCCCCAGCCCTGACTCTCTAAGACGACAAGGAAAAACTCCAAAACCCTTGTAGGGGAAAAAAGTAGAAAGAAACCTTGAGAAAGGCAGCTCAAAGAGGTTGGCTGGGCATGCAGTGGGTGTCAAAAAAGGGGGTAAATATAATACAATCACAGCACCACCTGTGGTCATGGCTGCTCTTGTGAAAAGAATGAAGATAAACACCATCAGTTCAGATAGGGAGAGGCAAAGTTCGTTGTTTCACGTGAATGTGACTGAAAAAATAAAAATGAATAAAAAAAAATTCTACCTTTTACAAACAGCAAAAAATTTACTATGGGTGTTACAGACTCAAATCAAATGTACAGTGGACCCTTGACTTACGAACTCAATTCGTTCGCGAGGGCTGGTTGTAACTCAAGTTGGTTGTAAGTTGAGACTATTTTTCCCATAAGAAATAATGGAAATACCCATAATGCGTTCCGAACCTCCCACAGCAACACTTACTTAACACCTTTTCATAATAAAAAAGGGTTGTATAACGTGCATAATTTACCAAAACACCAATAATTTTTCTAATGTACTAACCAAAAAGTTATAAAAAGTGCCTAGCCTACCAGAAACAACAATTTCATACTGTACTCACCATTTAATTTGACATCTTTGGGCTGCCGGAAGGGAGGAGGAGGAGAATGAAATGGAAGGTGGTTATTGTTTGGAAGGAGCCTCCTTATACAAATCTTTTCTTTGTAAAATGGTTGAGATGGTGGATTTTGACATGCTGTACATATTAGCGAGATCGGTCACACGAACACCACTCTCATATTTTTGCACAATTTCCTTCTTCGTTTCGATTGTGATCGCTTTCTTTACCTTCTGTTACCTTCTCTTCCTTCCTTAGCAATTATCGAAAACAATTATATACATCACTGCACTGACCGAAATTACGTCCACAAACACATGTATCTGGGCTCCGACTGACGCTTTCGAATGTTCTCGGCTGTTTGTTTACAATCGCGTAAGCGGATACACGTGACCGCATTCATGTCGTAAATCAAAATAAAAATTTTGGTCGTAAATCAAGTTGTTCGCATGTCAGGCCGGTCGTATATCAAGGGTCGACTGTATGTATAATAGTAGCTCACTACTGAAAAATGGGAAAGCCAGGGCTCGAACCCGCAACCTTTTGTTTATGAGATAGCAGCTGTTACCTCTCTTCCAGCTGAGCAGACAAGTCGACTTTTTATCAATTGATTTCATCTTCATCAACAGCAACATTTAAATTGAATGGGCTAGCAGGTTGCTTGCTGGTAGGTGGGGGGCAGGGGGAGAAAATAGAATGATGAAGAGGTGAAAAGGAATTTAATGTGGCCTCACCTTACAACTTTTTTGTAGGCTTCAGTGAGTCTAATGTTAATTTGTAACATGTCCATGGTAAGATACATACAAGTTTGCCTACACTACTTGCTAGTCTACATAACCTAGTTGGATACAGGAGCCAGGAGACAAATTTAACCCCAAAATGTTTATAATATTTTTACCAAAAGGTGAACAATATCCCAATAATATATATGGTAGGTGAATTCACAGCTATTAAATATAAAGTAACGGAGACCATAACTTTCATTCCAGTTTTCCTCGTAAGGTTTGCAGTGGCAACACACTTTCATAAATTGACCAGATTACCTTATTATCTTCGGTTCCACCTAGAGAATTCCCTGATGCTTCTTGACCAGTCCAGACATATAATCCACCTAGCATGTAGTTTCTTTTCTACAGTTTGCCGATTCCCACAAAAGATGTACTGACTCCTCCTGTACTGCCAAGTAATATTCTAGGGAGTTTAACAACCCTATGTAGGAACCTAACAAATGAGGATAGTTTACCAGTCACTCTATAGCCTCTAAGATCATGATTCACCACCATGGTCAAGCACCACTAACCTCAAGCAAGGGCCAGAACCCAAAGTTACATGAACTTCTCTACTTGGGATAAGTGCTTACCTGTCACTTGCTGTTAACAAACTACTGATTTCAAAGAAAGGACCATTATTTCAGATTTAGATGTACTACTGTAATTCTAACCTCAGCTGCAAATTGTTCCATCACAAACCAGACATCACAGACTAATAAGGCCAACAGGACGTGTTATCCTTAAACAGACAATATACAAACCTTCGCATCCCATACAGAATGTTTCAAACCTAGGCTGCCCCTTACCTCCTCTACATGGAATGAACTTGACATAATGTCAAGTTTTCAAATACAACTTTCACTTTGTAAAAAAAAAACAAAAAAACAAGGGACTGAATTCCGAACAACAGCCCGGTGAGAACACAGAAAAAACATTATTAACTATAATGTTTATAAGTATCCATCTATCCATCCATTATCCAACCTACTATATCCTAACTGCAGGGTTGCGGGGGTCTGCTGGAGCCAATCCCAGCCAACACAGGGTGCAAGGCAGGAAGCAGACCCCGGGCAGAGAGCCAGCCCACCGCAGATGATTATAAGTATTTAACTCACAAAATACCAATGACTGAATTTTGTATTAATCATGCTGCAGAGAACTATATGAATTTATAATTCTACATGATTTTATCTGCATTTAGGTAGGAAATAAATTATGTTTATACACAGAATATGAGACTGATTTAATTTTTCTATGTGAAAGTGCTAACCTCTTGATATTAACAGAACACCCTGTGATATTATAATTCAATGTGATCTTTCTTTACTCTTGTTTAATATTATAAGAAAACAAGTTACTCATGAATTAATAAATAAGAATTATTAATCTAATCAAACAAATATAATCTAATGAAGATATTAAAATTAAAAGAATGTAATCACTTTATAGCTAATGCAATGAACTTTAAGAAAACTGCTTAAAATGGGTTTGTACTAAGACGGGCAGATTCTTTAGATAATGTACGCGCCTGGTACTGCTGTTTGTTTTTCTGTACTCCTATGTCATAAATTTAAGATGTCCCCTAATCTATGGATGACCTCAAAATGAACTGTTATGTTTTTTTTCTGTTCTCTCTTTAGCTAAATGAACAAGCTAGGTGATAAAAGGGGTTCACAGTTTTTTTCTTTTGCAGTCTGCCCGCATTCTCCAACAGGGCAGTCTCACAGTTTTTTTTACTCACCAAGAATAAACAAAAAAGAATAAAGAAATTGTTTTTTTTATTAAAAATTGGTTTTAGACTCCCGTTGTTGATTTCGACTTCAGCGCTCACACCGGCAACACTAGAATTTTGCCTGTACTACTTGTGATTTGCAAAGTACATCTGGAATAAAATCCTGGGGCCTCATGTATAAGTGGTGCATATGCACAAAAATGTTGTGTATGCCCGTTTCCACGTTCACACCGAAATGTATAAAAACTAAAGAAGATGTCGCAAATGGAAGAATTAGAAGAGATTGTGTATTTAGAGATCATACTGATTTGTTTTTCCATGATGATGACTGGCTTTTAAGTTAATTTAGATTTCTAAGAACTATCCTCTTGAAGCTGTGTGCTGAACTGGGGCTGGCTTTACAAAGGCAGACTTTGAGTAATTGTGTTCTACATTTTCTTTTGCAAGTTCTGTCTACCCTGAAGTTTTTACCTACAGAAGCTTTTTAATGTGAGCTGGCTGACTGATTTGGCTAACAGATTGGGTGTAAATTTATGTTACTTATAAAAGTTAGCTTTTTTCACTTTTATTCTCAGTCACGTTCACGCTCTCCCTCCTCTTCTGATCTGACCCTAACTAACAGCGGCAGCATAAATTTACACCCGATCTGATGGTGTTCGTTATCAAATAATAGTGCAGTATGGCGATAGTATGTATCGTGATTGTGACAGAGAATAAAAGTAGAAAAAAAAAGGTAACTTTTACAAGTACTATACATTTACAGTGGCTGTTACAGACGCAAATCAAATGTATGTGTTTATTGTATAATATTAATAATAAGAGCAGCTCACTACTCAAACGTTAAATATATGAGGCAGTCAGGATCGAACCGGGGGAATCTTGATTACAAGTTAGCAATTCTTACCGTTGTGCCACAGAAACTTGTATCAGCCTTGAACCTTTTGTGAAAGTGTTTAAAGCCTGAAATGCAAAGATCAAATACACATTAAATAGTTTATGTCTACATTTTGTCACTTATTACTAAAATATGAAAAACATTTGTTTTAATGATGCGTTTACACAGATTATGTAGAAATGGAACACACATGAAATGCAGGTGTTCCAAATAATGATCTATTATTTCCATTCTAAAACTCCAGCACTTAATTTCCAGATAATGAAGGCTGGAACAGGGAAGAACATTCTGGCCGTTCTGTGGCGGTGGGGGGATGAAATAATAGGCTGCTTGCTGCCTGTCTTAATCAGCACAATTACAAGACAAAAGACGCTGACTGAGAAGTGCGAAGGGATTTAAGGTGGGCCAGATTTATGAGTTTTTTCGTAGGCTTTGGTAATTCTAGTGTTAAATTATCTGTGATGTGAAAATGCAGCTTGTTAATGTTGTGGCGTGATGGCCTGGCTCAAGTCATGATTCATTCATTCTGAGTTATAGTATTTATTTATTTATAAAGCACTTTAAAAACAACATCAAGGCTGACCAAAGTGCTATACAATAAAAACCCAACATATCAGACAAACAATAACCAAAGGGTAAAAGAAACAAACAAACACATAAGAGCTGAAGAGATTCATAATAAAAATTACACAGACAGTCAACATATCATATTGGGTTAAAGGCCAGGGAGTAAAAAAGTTTTTAAATAAGATTTAAAGACAGCAAGTGAAGGAGCCTGCCTAAAATGCAACGGCAAATCATTCCAGAGTTTTGGAGCTGCAACTGAAAAAGCCCGATCACCTCGGAGTTTGCATCGTGCCTTAGGAACATGTAAAAGTATCTGGTCTGCTGACCTGACAGAGTGAGACGGTACATAAGGGTTCCGAAAAATAAAATGGGGCACAACCATTAATGGATTTAAAAACAAATACAGTGGAACCTCGGTTCATGAACGTCTCAGTACACGTACAAATCGGTTTACGACCAAAAAGTTCGCCAAACTTTTGTCTCGGTTCAAGACCACACACTCAGTATACGAACAAGCCAGTTTCCGTTTCGGTTTGTGCGCACCGATGATTTCCGCACATGTTGCATTGTTCTTGGTCAGACGTGCGGGCTTTCGCTGTGAACTCTTTGTGCTCTACAGTATTTCGTGTGCTTTTGCAGTTAACCATGGCTTCTAAGCAAGTGAAGAATGGTGAGAAGTTTTGCAGAAAATTGAAATCGAAGTAAAGAAAGAAATTATTGAAAAGTATGAGCGTGGCGTTCGCGTTACTGATCTTGCCGCCGATGTACAAGAAGTCAAAATCTATGATTTCGACTATTCTAAAACAGAAAGAATCTATTAAAGCAGCTGATGTTGCAAAAGGAGTTATAGCGTTAACCAGGCAGAGGCCTTACGTGCTGGAAGAGGTGGAAAAACTGTTGCTAGTGTGGCTGAACGAGAAGCAACTTGCAGGGGATAGCGTGTGGTAAGTAGTGTGGTAAGGCATGGAGAGGCTGCTAGTTCCGACGCTGAAGCTGCGAAAGAATTCGTGAAAAATTTCACAAAATTAGTGGAGGACGAAGGCTACATCCTGCAACAAGTCTTCAACTGCGACGAGACCGGATTGTTCTCCACCCAGTTCCTCCTCATTTCATGCTAGAACTGGACTCATGCAAGGTTAGTTTTCTTGGTGGTTTATGGATAGTTTTTGTATTACAGATTTTTCAAATGTTAATTTTTTGGTTTGTAGCGTGAATTGTTGCAATGTTACTTTTCTCTTTTTTCAAATGTTCATTTTCTTCCCCCTGTGCTTAAAACTCATTAAAAAAAAGTTTACACAGTGATCAGGTTGTAATGCTATTAGGGTGAACTCCTGCAATGTTACTTTCTTGGTTGCTTATGGTTAGCTTTTAAATAAAGTTCGGATTTGTTCAAATGTTCCTTTTTTCCGCCCTGTGCTTAAAACTCAAAAGTTTACAGCGATCGGGTCATAAGGCTACAGTATAGCGCGAACTCTTGCAATGTTAGTTTTCTCTGTTGTTCAAGGTTTTCTCAGTGTTATTCAATGTTTTTACATTAGTTTACTATTACGCTGTGCATTCTATACAATATACTATATATACTATATACTAAATACTATACTATATTTGTGCTTAAAAACTTAATCTGGTTAAAAAATATATATTTACATACAGTTCGCATGGTCTGGAAAAGATTAATTGTATTTACATACAATCCTATGGGGGAAATTGCTTCGGTTCACGACCAAATCGGTTTACGACCAGAGTTTTGGAACGAATTATGGTCGTGAACCGAGGTTCCACTGTACAAGGATTTTGAAATTCATTTGTAAACGAACCGGAAGCCAGTGAAGGGAAGCCAAAATCAGGGTAACGTGCTCATGCTTTCTTATGCCAGTTAAAAATCGAACAGCAGCGTTTTGCACCAACTGTAGGCTAGCAATAGAGGCCTGGCTAATTCCAAAAAGAAGCACATTGCAGTAATCTAGACAAGAGGTTATAAAAGCATGGATCACTGTTCCAAGGTTGCGTTTAGACAAAACAGGCTTGATTTTTGACAGCTGTCTCAACTGGAAAAAGCAAGATTTTACCACTGCATTCACATGGCTATCAAGTTTTAAAGTGGAAACCATTTTCACACCTAAATTTGTGATTATGGATTTCTCAAATTGAGCCACAGTGGAAAAGTCGATGCAGGGGGTCCCGCTGGTGCCATTGGGTTTAAATAGCATGACTTCTGTCTTGTTCTCATTAAAATTTAGAAAATTTAATGCCAGCCAACTCCTTATGTCAATAAGGCAATCAAGCAGGGGCTGGACAGAATATGGACCAGGGCGCTTCAGAGGGAAATAAACCTGACAGTCGTCTGCATAACGATGGAAAGAAATACTGTTTCCGGAAAATAGCACCGAGTGGCAGCAAGTACAACGAGAACAGAAGCGGTCCCAGGATGGAGCCCTGTGGTACCCCCCAGGGGAGGGCAACAGAGGTGTAAGTAAAATCAATGCTGACACAAAAACTTCTACCTGAGAGATAGGACCTAAACCGTTGGAGAGCTGAACCTGTAATGCCCACCCACTGCTCTAGCCTGGAGATAAGGATCTCATGGTCTAGTGTCTCAAAGGCAGCTGTTAAATCCAGAAGCATAAACAGTACACAGTCACCAGAGTCCACTGTTAAAAGAATATCATTAAAAACCCCTAACAGAGAGGACCCAGTGCTGTGGTGAGCTTTAAATCCAGACTGGAACACTTACAGAATTGCGTGTTTGTCCAGGAAGGACTTCAGTTGGGTGTAGATGACTTTTTCCAAGAGTTTGGACAAAAAAGGTAGCTTGGAAATAGGCCTAAAGTTAGACATAACAGAGTGGTCTAGACCAGTTTTTTTCAGCAGAGGTTGCACAACAGCATGTTTGAAATTTGTAGGCACCACACTAGATGTTAAACTACTATTAATAATAGTAACAATATAAGGATCCAAGGTAGAAAAGACCTCCTTAAGAAGTCAAGGAGGGATAACATCAAGGGGGGAGCCAGATGGCTTCATACTGGAAACCAGCTGCTTTAAAAAGGGGAGAGTGACAGGCTCGAAGTGGTCAAACACAGCAAAACAGGGTATTATAATGGATGGATCATGAGCAGGTGGTGAAATTAGGGCCCTAGTGCTACAACCTTCTTCAATAAAAAAAGTAAAGAAATTTGTCGCAAGTTTCCCATGAAGGTTCCAGATAGACAGGTTTATGAACATTAAGAACAGAACTCAATGTATTAAAAAGTACGCGGGGGTTGTGAGAGTTAGAGTCAATAACTTGAGAAAAAAATTTTGATCTAGCAGCTTTCAAAGCTTTCTGATAACACAACCAACAGTCTCTCAAAATGTCAAAAGAAACCTGCAACGTGTCCTTTTTCCACTTACATTCATATTTCCTACACTCCCATCTATAGGCACGGGTATTATCATTTAACCATGGCTCTGGGCAGGGCTTTAGTTGCCTGCTTTTTAATGGTTCCACAGAGTCCAGAACAGTTTGGCAAGCAGAATTAAATTGAAGTGTTAGCTCCTCAGTATTGGAAGACACTGAGGGCAGTGAGGTCACATCATAATTAAAAACAGCAGAAAACTGAGCAGCAGTGGAAGATTTAAGAGCACAGCAGTGCCGAACAGGTGCATACGGTTTAGCAAATTGACAGAGAGGAACAAAATCAAATAAAACAGGCATATGGTCTGAAAACACTGCATCACCAACTTCTAGATTAAGAACAGATACACCGCGAGAAAAGACAAGATTCAATGTTTGCCTGCGTTCCTGAGTGGGACCATTTACAGACTGAATTAGACTAAAAGAGTCCAGTAAATCTAAAACGTCCTTCACCAAAGGCTACTCAGTACAACAAACATGAATATGAAAATCCTTAACAATTAAAACTTGGTCATATTTTGGCATAAATTCAGCCAAGAAACCAGAAAAGTCACTTATAAAATCCTTATTATACTTTGGAGGACAATAAAGCACTGCACAAAGCAGCACAGGAGAACGACCCAACTCAAAAAGACTCAGTTCAAAGCTGGAGAAAGAAACCGCTAGAAACCGCTGCTTACAATCGAAGTTGAAATTGAAAACGGTCGCTAAACCTCCACCACAACCTGAGAACTGAGGGAATTAAAATACGAGCAGCCACATGGAAACAATTCAGATAAGGCATTGGACTCACCGAGAGACAACCAGGTTTCAGTTATACAGAGGAAATTGGGATTTAAAAAGGGAAAGTGCGTAGAACTAGAGTTTTATGCATCTGAATTTTTTTTGTGCATTTGCACAATTCTAGTTTTCTTTGCACGCCATGTTTTAGTGTGAATTCTATGCAAGTTCATATACATAAGGCCCTGGGTTTTGTATTTAGTAATTAAATAATCTATATTTTGTATTTTAACTGAGAATTTTTCACAGTGGGGCGGCACGGTGGCGCAGTGGGTAGCGCTGCTGCCTCGCAGTTGGGAGATCTGAGGACCTGGGTTCGATTCCCGGGTCCTCCCTGCGTGGAGTTTGCATGTTCTCCCCGTGTCTGCGTGGGTTTCCTCCGGGCGCTCCGGTTTCCTCCCACATTCCAAAGACATGCAGGTTAGGTGGATTGGCGATTCTAAATTGGCCCTAGTGTGTGGTTGGTGTGTGGGTGTGTTTGTGTGTGTCCTGCGGTGGGTTGGCACCCTGCCCAGGATTGTTTCCTGCCTTGTGCCCTGTGTTGGCTGGGATTGGCTCCGGCAGACCCCCGTGACCCTGTGTTCGGATTCAGCGGGTTGGTAAATGGATGGATGGATTTTTCACAGTACTCTGCGTCTGCACTAAGTGTGGAGCGCTACACTAAAAATAAGCTGTAATAGTAATGAAGGAGTTGTGCGGAATATATAATACAAAGCAGTCATGCTATTCAAGGTATAAGCAGAAATCCAACATATAAGCTTGTTCATTTGGTGCTACAAAGATGAAGTTTATTTTGGATCTACTTTGCTCTAGTCAGGAGCATCTACAGAAACATATTACTTCTGAAATATGAATCAAGGATTTATTATATACTTCTGTTTTACATGTCGTTTAGACATTTATTGAAACTAAAGTGTATTGCAAGGAGGGAAAATCTTTTGTCTCTTTGATAGATTAGGTATCACATAGTTGCAGCATTGCTCACACCTGCAGCTTTTACCAATGGGTTCTAAAACCTGCAGCCTCTCTATTGTAATTGACATTGCTATATTGCTGTATATGAAACTGCATGTATATGAAACATGGCTATAAACTGTACATTTCATTTGATATTCATTCTTTATACCTTTAAACTTAAGTGGAGAATGCAATTTAAATGTGGATTTAAGGACTGGCTCGAAGATTTACCACCAGGGTTAAGCTGGCTCTTCACATAAACTTTAATTAGATATGTGAATGTTTTCATCATTACCTACTTTGCTTTTGTGTTTGCTTGTTTGTGCAACTGTGTTCTTGCCAATACTTCTCTACAAGCGAATATGTACAGTCCCACTGTTTGCTGGAACACAAACATGGTAAATTTTAAAGAATCTATATAAATGTATGTTTTGAGAAGGTACCATTAACAACTATTTTCACAAAAAATTATACAATTTCACACACAAGAAAATGTGTTGATCACTATTCGTCTCTAAAACCTTAAAATTTATTATTTAACCATAAACGGAGTAAAAATTGTGTCAGTTTGTGCAAGCGGAATATTCGAAAATAAGTATAATCCATTCTTCAGCTTGAGTGGGATTGACAGACCTAGTTCACAGCAAAAAATTAAATCTAAGCAAGTTAAAAGTATTTATATCATGACATTAAATCTTATTTCCCTTATTGTGAGAACTACTGACTTATCAAAAAATTAGTAAATTAAAGAAATCTTATCAAGTAAATTTTGCTTATCCCATTGGCAGATATTTTTGCTAAATAAAAGCAAAACTCCTTTTGTATATGCATTTTTGCAGTATGTGTAGTATAACAATGTATTTGACTGAAATAAAACAAAACTTTAAAACTTCAGGTTTCAATGTCAAGCCGTCTCTTTGCTGTAACATTGTGAAAATCAAAATGAACAAAAATGGGTCACCTACCCATGTCCAGGGTAGTTTAAGAATCTTTACAAAAGTACTGTCAGCTACAGTACACCATCTGTGGAAATGTATGTTGTTATGGAAGCACCAATAAAACACACTGCTTGAACAAATGTTTGCAGTCCTGCAGATATTCCAATACCAACACTATATATCCTATCTCTAAGCTCATTCTAACAAAACATTTCCAGAAGATGATAGAGAACAAAAATTTAACATAACAATATAGTGGCCTTTTCTTTCTTATGTGCCAAAACAGAGGCCAACATACTAAGTATAACAGTGTAAAGAAAGCAACGTTTATACATTTTTCTTAACAGTAGAACATAAATGCTTGCCACTTATCTTCCCACATCTTAAGTTGCTATCAACTTTTACTGCAGGTCTCACTTACCTGTCTTTGACACAGAGGAGGCTCTTTTGGCCATTTCAGAATGCTAGTCTCCAGGAGTAGTACATTCTAGGAGCAGACGATCTATGGAATTTAACTTCATAGGTTCTTAGCATGATAACAAATCTTTTGTAAATGCAAAACTCCAGTGAGCTTTAACTCTTTTAGGGCTAATTTTTTCTTTTTGTTTCTTTTCTTCCAAAAACTAACTTTTTTAAAAAAATAACACAAACCAATGGTTTAACATATCAAATCAACAAAAAATGTATTTTTGACAAATGTTACTGTCTTGCATGTTGTATGAGCCTACATACTTTGATTTCACATACTGTACATGTTACACAGCAAAGTCGTGCAAAGTATGATATCGTTCAAAGCAGCCAATTGCATGCATTGCCACATTGCACTGTTTACAATATGTGTTGAACTGGTGCCTCCTTTTCAATTGTCTGTTGCTGCACACAACACAGTCAGGTTTGTATTTTTTGTCCTCATATGTTGCAGGAAAGTGGCGCTCAGTCTGGTACTACTCTTTGTGATGGCCTTCCTCGCTTTGCCAAAGGCACTACAACAAACACTGCCAGCAAGCTGTCAACCACCTTCTTGCGGAAATCTGCTGCAGTCATAGTACGGTCACTGTTTACCTGCTTGAATAATATATAGCCATTTGTAAGTGCAATTTCACGCATGCGATGGTACACAGTGTGGTACCACTTGGTGGACTTCTGGCCGTAAGCATATGACCCCAGCATCTGATCCAGTCGATCAACTCCAGCCATTTTACAGATATACTCCTCAAGTGCAACTGGCTTGTCCAGCTTCCAACCTTCTGGGTTTCCCTTTTGACGAATAACTTTCTCACATACAGTCATATGAAAACGTTTGGGAACCCCTCCCAGCCTGCATAATAATTTACTCTACTTTCAACAAAAAAAGATAACAGTGGTATGTCTTTCATTTCCCAGGAACATCCGAGTACTGGGGTGTTTTTCGAACAAAGATTTTTAGTGAAGCAGTATTTAGCTGTATGAAATTAAATCAAATGTGAAAAACTGGCAGTGCAAAAATTTGGGTACCCTTGTAATTTTGCTGATTTGAATGCATGTAACTGCTCAATACTGATTACCTGCAACACCAAATTGGTTGGATTAGCTCGTTAAGCCTTGAACTTCATAGACAGGTGTGTCCAATCATGAGAAAAGGTATTTAAGGTGGTCAATTGCAAGTTGTGTATCCCTTTGACTCTCCTCTGAAGATGGACAGCATGGGATCCTCAAAGCAACTCTCAAAAGATTTGAAAACAAAGATTGTTCAGTCTCATGGTTTAGGGGAAGGCTACAAAAAGTTATCTCAGAGGTTTAAACTGTCAGCTTCGACTGTAAGGAATGTAATCAGGAAATGGAAGGCCACAGTTGCTGTTAAACCCAGGTTTGGCAGGCCAAGAAAAATATAGGAGCGGCATATGCGCAGGATTGTGAGAATGGTTACAGACAACCCACAGATCACCTCCATAGACCTGCAAGAACATCTTGCTGCAGAATTTGCACAAAGAACATCTGTATGGCAGCCCTTTCTGCACTCACACCACAAAAACAGTCACTTGTTGTATGCAAATGCTCATTTAGACAAGCCAGATTCATTTTGGAACAAAGTGCTTTGGACTGATGAGACAAAAATTGAGTTATTTGGTCATAACAAAAAGCACTTTGCATTCCAAGAAAAACACCTGCTACCTACTGTCAAATTTGGTGGAGGTTCCATCATGCTGTGGGGCTGTGTGGCTAGTTCAGGGACTGGGGCACTTGTTTAAGTCGAGGGTTGGATGAATTCAACCCAATATCAACAAATTCTTCAGGATAATGTTCAAGCATCAGTTACAAAGTTGAAGTTATGCAGGGGTTGGATATTCCAACAAGACAATGACCCAAAACACAGTTCGAAAACTACAAAGGCATTCATGCAGACGGAGAAGTACAATGTTCTGGAATGGCCGTTACAGTCCCCTGACTTGAATATTATCGAAAAATCTATGGGATGATTTGAAGCAGGCTTTTCATGCTCGGTGACCATCAAATTTAACTGAACTGGAGAGATTTTGTATGGAAGAATGGTAAAAAATACCTTCATCCAGAATCCAGACATTCATCAAAGGCTATAGGAGGCATCTAGAGGCTGTTAAATTTGCAAAAGGAGGCTCAAATAAATATTGATGTAATATCTCTGCTGGGGTGCCCAAATTTATGCACCTGTCTAATTTTGTTATGATGCATATTTTCTGTTAATCCAATAAACTTAATGTTACTGCTGAAATACTAGTTTCCATAAGGCATGTCATATATTAAAAGGAAGTTCTTACTTTGAAAGCTCAGCCAATGATAAACAAAAATCCAAAGAATTAAGAGGGGTTCCCAAACTTTTTCATATGACTGTATATTGTTAGTGTGTACTGTGGAGAGACAAGTCACCTATGTGATATTGTGCCATGCCACTGCCACCAAGTTTTCTGCCCGCATGAAAACTGGATTGTCACCTCTTTTCATCTTCAGCCTGTCTGGCTTCAACTGTTAAGGCATGTGTCTCCTGCTCACCCTCACTGTGCCACAAGCTCCAATTCCCCTGCTCTGTAGCTCCATGAACAATTCTAGTGATGTATAAAAATTGTCCAAGTACACAACATGACCCAAATGTTCATAGCCCTGAAGCAGCTCCAGCACAACCTGACTTGTCAAGGGACAGTTCTCTCTTTGAAAGGAATACTTTCCTGTATACGTAATTACTTTCAGGCAGAAACCAGTGTTTGCTTCTGCCAGTACAAAATCCTTTATGCCATACTTTGTGGGCTTCTCTGGCATATATTGGCGGAAAAAAAAGGCGTCCCTTTTATTTTATCATAGATTCATCCACAGACAAATCACGGCCAGGCTGATAAAATTCTTTATATGTTTTTTCCACAATGTCAAGCAGGGGCTGAACTTTATACCTGGGGTTATAACCTGGCTCACACCTTGGGATTTGCTTCTGGTTATCACAGAAGTGAATAAAACTTTGCAGGAGCACGTACCTAGCACGCGGCATAACCTGTCCAAAGCCACCGGGGGATAAAGCACGTTTGGACCAATGCTCCCTGAAGTTATATCGCCAATCCAGTCCCATCTCTATTTGTAATGCCACAAAGCCCCTCATCTCGTCTTTTGTTGTGGGTATCCACTTTGAAAAACGAGAATGAGGTGCAAGCGTTGCCTGCGAATCAAAAAATTGCTCTGCATACTTGTTTGTCTCATCTGATAGTAGGTGAAAAGCAGCCTCAGGAAAAAACAGCCTGAAGTACTCCAGTGGCTGGTAATCTGTTTTGTCCAACAGCAAGCCATGCCATCTTGTGAAGTCCGGTAGCCAGTTTGGCTCCCACGGATCAGTGTCTGGGTATTCCTCCCACGCAAACCTTGCTGTAGGTGCATCGGCTGCGCGAATGTGCTCAGCTGGCAGCCGATCAGCTGGGGTGGCATCGGCTGGTGTCCAATCAGCTGATGGCCAGTTCCTCACTCTCTTGCTCTATCTCCTGATCACTGTCAACAAAATCAAATTCTGAAAAATCACAGTCCGACTCAGCGATAATGTGCAAAACATCGTCTGTGAGTATTTTCTTTTCTGCACTCGCTTCGCTCCCTTGTGAGATATCGATGCCATCTTGCCTTTGTTTACATTTCGTAACTCATGCACACGCAAGGATTAGATGCCGAGTCAATGAGTCTAACATTCCTCCAAGCAGAGAGGGAATGCCTGTGACTTAACAGTGAGTTTTGTCGCCATTAACAGCTGATTGTCGCCCTCTAGCCCTGGGGGTTGAGGGCGCATGTCGACAAAAGTCGACATCTGCCCTAAAGAGTTCACATATTTTCACATCAAAGAATTATAGGCCTTTACAGATGAGGGCAAATAGATGATAGGGACTACCCATCAATTTTATCCCCTTTACCCAAATCAGGAACACACGCTGTCACACATATGTACATGGGAGGCAGCTAAAGGGCTCAAAGGAGGGAAATTCCATGCCAGGACAGGGGTTGGCAGAGTGCAATAATCCTCTCTCTATTACCACTGCACACTAAACACAAGAAACCCTGCCTGGGTCCGATAACATCACTTCTGGATCCTGTGCCGATGACATCACTTTCCCTTATCTGTCTTAAAACCCCGCCAACTACCTTTAGTTGAGCAGTTCCATTTTGGACTTAGACCTGTACACAACTGTGCATCTTATTTTGCTCTTTTGCAGCCAGGCTCAAGTATACGGGTAGCTGCCCCAAACCTTTTTTTGTGTGTCAAGGCTGATTATTTAACAATGCATATATTAATTTTTATTCCACATACTCACACAGACTCATACTACACTACGTTTTTCTCTCCTCCATTGTCAATTGACTGTATCTTTATTGGTGTACTTAACAGAAGAGACAGCTCAACTAGCCGCTTGCATCCACTGGGTTTTTTGCAACACAGTATGCACATAATTATTTCTAATTATGCAGTAAGGAAGTCTCAATAACCAATATTCCGATATTACATTGGTAAGTAAGTTCTGAAAATGTAATAGTACTAACTTTTTTTTTTACAGTATCAGTAGTACCAAGAAAGTCAGTACTATATTCATGTGTGCCTAAAAGTAAACTAATTACTAATAAATTAGAAATTAAAACTTCACTCAATAGCAGCATGAGAGAGGTAAGAAAGCGAATGTGATCATGTGTGACTAAGTTATCCCACTGTAACTGCTGTTCACTGCACACGCTGTTCTCTGGCACTGAATTGGTAAACCTCCTAAGCTTCTCATTGTGACTCATGATGTGCTGCTTCGTGTGAACTGCCTCAAAGGGGTAATGAAACCACACTGAAGACCTTTATCTGTTAATGTTGATTGTTAAGAGGCTGAAATGTTAAAACAGAAAACATATGAGCGCTCAAACTCAGAGTTAACACAATGAACACTAGGAGAGCCTCACACTGCTGACATAACACAAACAAAGGATTTGTAAAAATGTGAGGCAACTAAAGCATTTTTTTTTTAATACAATCCCTTCATTTCAGGGGCTCAAAAGTAATTGGACAATTGACTCAAAGGCTATTTCATGGGCAGGTGTGGGCAAGTTCGTTGTTATGTCATTATCAATTAAGCAGATAAAAGGCCTGCAGTTGATTTGAGGTGTGGTGCTTGCATGTGGAAGATTTTGCTGTGAACAGACAACATGCGGTCAAAGGAGCTCTCCATGCAGGTGAAAGATGCCATCCGTAAGCTGCAAAAACAGAAAAAACCCACCCAAGAAATTGCTACAATATTACGAGTGGCAAAATCTACAGTTTGGTACATCCTGAGAAAGAAAGCAAGCACTGGTGAACTCCGCAACGCAAAAAGACCTGGACGTGCACGGAAGACAACAGTGGTGGATGATTGCAGAATCATTTCCATGGTGAAGAGAAACCCTTTCACAACAGCCAATCAAGTGAACAACACTCTCCAGGGGGTAGGCGTATCGATATCCAAGTCTACCATAAAGAGAAGACTGCATGAAAGTAAATAGAGGGTGCACTACAAGGTGCAAGCCACTCATAAGCCTCAAGAATAGAAAGGCTAGATTGGACTTTGCTAAAGAACATCTAAAAAAGCCAGCACAGTTCTGGAAAAACATTTTTTGGACAGATGAAACCAAGATCAACCTCTACCAGAATGATGGCAAGAAAAAAATATGGAGAAGGCATGGAACAGCTCATTATCCAAAGCATACCACATCATCTGTAAAACATGGTGGAGGCAGTGTGATGGCTTGGGCGTGCATGGCTGCCAGTGGCACTGGGACACTAGTGTTTATTGATGATGTGACACAGGACAGAAAGCAGCCGAATGAATTCTGAGGTGTTCAGAGACATACTGTCTGCTCAAATCCAGCTAAATGCAGTCAAACTGATTGGGCGGCGTTTCATGATACAGATGGACAATGACCCAAAACATATAGCCAAAGCAACCCAGGAGTTTATTAAAGCAAAGCAGTGGAAAATTCTTGAATGGCCAAATCAGTCACCTGATCTTAACCCAATTGAGCATGCACTTCACTTGTTGAAGACTAAACTTCAGACAGAAAGGCCCACAAACAAACAGCAACTGAAAGAAGTGCAGTAAAGGCCTGGCAGAGCATTAAAAAGGAGGAAACCCAGCATCTGGTGATGTCCATGAGTTCAAGACTCCAGGCTGGCATTGCCAGCAAAGGGTTTTCAACCAAGTATTAGAAATGAACATTTTATTTCCAGTTATTTAATTTGTCCAATTACTTTTGAGCCCCTAAAATGAAGGGATTGTGTTAAAAAAATGCTTTAGTTGCCTCAAATTTTTATGCAATCGTTTTGTTCACCCCACTGAATTAAAACTGAAAGTCTGCTCTTCAACTGCAACTGAGTTGTTTCATTCAAAATTCATTATGGTAATGTACAGAACCAATATTAGAAAAAAGTTGTCTGTCCAAATACAGTGGTGTGAAAAACTATTTGCCCCCTTCCTGATTTCTTATTCTTTTGCATGTTTGTCACACAAAATGTTTCTGATCATCAAACACATTTAACCATTAGTCAAATATAACACAAGTAAACACAAAATGCAGTTTGTAAATGGTGGTTTTTATTATTTAGGGAGAAAAAAAAATCCAAGCCTACATGGCCCTGTGTGAAAAAGTAATTGCCCCCTGAACCTAATAACTGGTTGGGCCACCCTTAGCAGCAATAACTGCAATCAAGCGTTTGCGATAACTTGCAATGAGTCTTTTACAACGCTCTGGAGAAATTTTGGCCCACTCATCTTTGCAAAATTGTTGTAATTCAGCTTTATTTGAGGGTTTTCTAGCATGAACCGCCTTTTTAAGGTCATGCCATAGCATCTCAATTGGATTCAGGTCAGGACTTTGACTAGGCCACTCCAAAGTCTTCATTTTGTTTTTCTTCAGCCATTCAGAGGTGGATTTGCTGGTGTGTTTTGGGTCATTGTCCTGTTGCAGCACCCAAGATCGCTTCAGCTTGAGTTGACGAACAGATGGCCGGACATTCTCCTTCAGGATTTTTTGGTAGACAGTAGAATTCATGGTTCAATCTATCACAGCAAGCCTTCCAGGTCCTGAAGCAGCAAAACAACCCCAGACCATCACACTACCACCACCATATTTTACTGTTGGTATGATGTTCTTTTTCTGAAATGCTGTGTTCCTTTTACGCCAGATGTAACGGGACATTTGCCTTCCAAAAAGTTGAACTTTTGTCTCATCAGTCCACAAGGTATTTTCCCAAAAGTCTTGGCAATCATTGAGAGGTTTCTTAGCAAAATTGAGACGAGCCCTAATGTTCTTTTTGCTTAATAGTGGTTTGCGTCTTGGACATCTGCCATGCAGGCCGTTTTTGCCCAGTCTCTTTCTTATGGTGGAGTCGTGAACACTGACCTTAATTGAGGCAAGTGAGGCATGCAGTTCTTTAGACGTTGTCCTGGGGTCTTTTGTGACCTCTCGGATGAGTCGTCTCTGCGCTCTTGGGGTAATTTTGGTCGGCCGGCCACTCCTGGGAAGGTTCACCACTGTTCCATGTTTTTGCCATTTGTGGATAATGGCTCTCACTGTGGTTCGCTGGAGTCCCAAAGCTTTAGAAATGGCTTTATAACCTTTACCAGACTGATAGATCTCAATTACTTCTGTTCTCATTTGTTCCTGAATTTCTTTGGATCTTGGCATGATGTCTAGGTTTTGAGGTGCTTTTGGTCTACTTCTCTGTGTCAGGCAGCTCCTATTTAAGTGATTTCTTGATTGAAACAGGTGTGGCAGTAATCAGGCCTGGGGGTGGCTACGGAAATTGAACTCAGGTGTGATACACCACAGTTAGGTTATTTTTTAACAAGGGGGCAATTACTTTTTCACACAGGGCCATGTAGGTTTGGATTTTTTTTCTCCCTAAATAATAAACACCATCATTTAAAAACTGCATTTTGTGTTTACTTGTGTTATATTTGACTAATGGTTAAATGTGTTTGATGATCAGAAACATTTTGTGTGACAAACATGCAAAAGAATAAGAAATCAGGAAGGGGGCAAATAGTTTTTCACACCACTGTATTTATGGACCTAACTGTATATGAAAAGAGGCTTCACATTCATTCAGAAATTGAATAACGTTCAGAGTCACGCAGACAGAACTCACAAGCATCCACAATTACGCATATAGGACTGAGGTATACAGGAGGACAGCCAAGCAAAGAAGAAATGAAACAAGTTAAAACAGAGGCAAGATTTAAATAAAGTGGTTATTTAGCTCATCTACACTGGCGATTACAAGGGTGGCGCCAATATAAAGTTTAGTGTTTCAATGGTTTGAAGGACAAGGCACATCTTCCTTTTAATATGACACGTACTGTGTTAACAGAAACGCTTAAAACACTGAAACTTTATTATTAAATTTAAACCTGCAAAGACTGAATTTGTGCCATTCACTTGGCTTTTCACGTCACATGTTTGAATGGTGCATTGTAAGAACATAATGCTGATTCACAGTTATAAATTTATTGAGTACAGGTAAGGATAGCCTAAGTAATTTTCTAATTCTGAATTTGTACACAGGCATTAGCAAAAAAAAAAAAAAGTATGATCACTCATGTAAGAAACCGTGAAAACAGAAAAAAACAAAGGCTATTTTACTGCACTTCTGAAATAATGGGGTATTGCAAAAGCGGTAAGTTTGATTTCACACAGGAAGCTTTAAAGTTGAAGCATATGGGATGGGGGGGGGGGGGGGGGGTGTGTGTGTGTGTGTGAAGGAAGAGAACTGGAAAATTAAAAGGCATGTTAAAAAACTGCTTTAAAGAGTAAGTGGAAATATCCTTAATTATCTTAGAATTCACCAACTCAACAATACATACAGGTGCTGGTCATAAAATTAGAATATCATGACAAAGTTGATTTATTTCAGTAATTCCATTCAAAAAGTGAAACTTGTATATTAGATTCATTCATTACACACAGACTGATGTATTTCAAATGTTTATTTCTTTTAATGTTGATGATTATAACTGACAACTAATGAAAGTCCCAAATTCAGTATCTCGGAAAATTAGAATATCAATTAAGACCAATGCAAAAAAAAGATTTTTAGAAATGTTGGCCAACTGAAAGGTATGAACATGAAAAGTATGAGCATGTACAGCATTCAATATTTAGTTATTTAGTTGGGGCTCCTTTGGCCTGGATTACTGCAGCAATGCGGCGTGGCATGGAGTCGATCATTCTGTGGCACTGCTCAGGTGTTATGAGAGCCCATGTTGCTCTGATAGTGGCCTTCAGCTCTTCTGAATTGTTGGGTCTGGCGTATTGCATCTTCCTCTTCACAATATCCCATAGATTTTCTATGGGGTTAAGGTCAGGCGAGTTTGCTGGCCAATCAAGAACAGGGATACCATGGTCCTTAAACCAGGTACTGGTAGCTTTGGCACTGTGTGCAGGTGCCAGGTCCTGTTGGAAAATGAAATCTGCATCTCCATAAAGTTAGTCAGCAACAGGAAGCATGAAGTGCTCTAAAACTTTCTGGTAGACGGCTGCGTTAACATTGGACCTCAGAAAACACAATGGACCAACACCAGCAGATGACATGGCACCCCAAACCATCACTGACTGTGGAAACTTTTTTTTTTTTTTGTTCTTTATTTCGCCTTATACAATTTGTTGTATTAGGAATTTGGTAGTTTTCGCATACCCCTTGGGGTCAGAGCGCAGGGTCAGCCATTGTACAGCGCCCCTGGAGCAATTACAGGTTAAGGGCCGGTTCTTTTGCAAATGCTAGAGGCTGTTGAGAGTTTTTGGTCTGTTCTGTGGTGTGAGATTTAAATAAAAAAATACATTTTGCTCTTAAAACTTGGGTTTTGGTTGCCGCTAAGGAACCGTGTGGGAATTTTTAAAGCATTTTTCCCTTTAGAAGGGTTTTTTTTTTTTTTGCATTTTTTTTCGCCCGCACAAGAGCAAAAGTAGCTGGGTTTTTGGAGGTGCGCTTGAAAAGTTACTTGTACATGTTTTTGTTTTTTGTTATCTGTATTGGAATTAGCATTGAGGAGGTAGGGTAGAAAGCAGCAGTAACTGATATCGGCATTTGTAAGCAAATAACCGCGTCATCGTAACAGCGATTCCTTAGTTGAAAGGAAAAGAAAAAAGGGCCGCGGCTGACTTCAAAGCAGTAAGAGGCTCAGCTGTGCGCAGGTAAGCGGCCAGCGTTAAGGCGCCGAGCAGGCACAAGCGGCTGTAGGAGCAAACAAGGTAGTAAAGTTTTATTTATTTTGTTTATTTTAGATTAAACAGTCCTTAGTGGTCCAGAGGTAGAACAGTAAGTGGTCGACAGCGTAAGGGTTAATTAATACAAACAGTGCGAGTGGAGAGCTTATAAGAAAGAGGAGTGCAACGTTAGGAGAAGAGACAGAGAAAAGTTAAGATAACCTCATAGAAAGACAAATAGCAGGCAGCTGAGAGGCAGAACAGTACAGGAGCTTAAGGTGAAAAGGTGTAAAATATCTGTAGCAGATCTTAGTTATACCATTTAAGTTAAGGAGCAGCCGAAAGAAGGAGAAATTTAGTTTAAAAAAATAAATAAATAAATAAACTTAAGGCAGTTTACTAATCCCAAATCAAATTTTAATAATGAGGCCTGTGCAATGCAAGTCCTGTTGGATGTTGGACTTTTTAGATGATGGTTTGGAAGAGCCAGTTGTCTATGAGGGCTACATCTGCAAGAGATGTCAGCTGATCCAGCACCTTGAGTTCAGGGTCGCTGAACTGGAGGAGGAGTTGGCTGACCTGCGTTGTAATAGAGAATTGGCGGACTTGGCCCAGGTGTCCTTTAGAGAGATAGTGTGCACCCCCAAGGTGGCGCGGGAGAAGATTACAGACCAGACAGGTAGAAACAGGTGGGTCACAGTCACAAGGCGTAAGGCAAAGGGTGCACACTGTCCGGGGGCATCAACCCCAGGATTAGAAGTGGCAAACCGTTATCATGTCCTTGCGGAGCTGGACGGTGTCTCTGATAATTCTGAGGTGGTAGGCAGGGATGAGGAGCCCCAACGGGCCACCTCAAAACCAGTTCCCAAAAAGAGAGAGATAGTGATAGTTGGGGACTCAATCATTAGGGGGATTGAAGCGCAGGTGTGCTCCAGAGAGAGAGAGAGAGAGAGAGAGTCTCGCACGGTGTGTTGCCTTCCGGGAGCACAGGTGGGGGACCTCCCTGGAAGGGTGGATACGCTCTTGGCCAGAGCGGGGGTGGATCCAGTTGTCATTGTCCATGTTGGACCAAATGACATACATAAGGGTAGTCTGTCAGTTCTGCGATCCAAATTCAAAGAGTTAGGTGCTAAGCTGAGGAGCAGAACTGACAAGGTAGTCTTCTCCGAAGTTCTGCCTGTGCCACGTGCCAGTCCAGGTAAGATTGAGGAGATTAGAAGGCTTAACGCGTGGCTCAAATCTTGGTGCAGGGTAGAAGGGTATAGGTTTATGGGGCATTGGGACTCCTTTTGGAACAGATGGGACCTGTTCCGCAGTGACGGGTTACATCTGAACTGGAGGGGCACCAATGTATTGGGGAGGCGTATGTGTAGGCTAGTCGAGGATTGTTTAAAATAGGGAATGGGGGGGCAGGCCAGGTTTAGATCTATACATGGAAGAACAAACAATGGTGTAGAAACAAGAATGTATAGTAATGTAAATTCTAAGCAAACATTTAAATGTAGAAGGAGTAATACATTAAAAATAGCTTGCCTTAATGCTAGAAGTATCAAAAATAAGGTAAGTGAGTTGGAGTTATATGTAGCAGAGCATAATTATGATATTATAGCAATAACGGAAACCTGGCTAAATAACAAAGATGGGGATGAGTGTAACATAGAGGGATACACATTTTTTAGGAAGGATAGACAGAACAGAAAAGGAGGTGGGGTTGCTGTTTATGCCAAGCAGGATTTAAATGTAAGTCGTCTTCAGTTGGATGATGAGCCCCATCTTAGTGAGGACATGTGGCTTCGCCTGGAAAATATTAGGGAAAGGGATCTTAATTTAGGAGTGTGTTATAGACCACCCAATTCAGACAGTAATTTCAACACACATATTTTTAGTAATATCAAAAAGGCAAGTTTACAGGGAGATATTATAGTCATGGGGGACTTTAATTATCCAAATATTAACTGGGATAACCTTACAGATGGCGGAGTACAAGAGCAGGAGTTTTTAGAAGTAATCAATGACTGTTTTTTAACATAGCATGTTAAAGCACCAACACGGGGTGAAGCCTGTCTGGATTTAGTATTTTGTAATAATCAGGATAGAATTGAGGGTGTAGAGGTGATTGAACCACTAGGGTCAAGTGACCATAATGTAATACAATTCTCAGTATTTTGTAAGAGTGCAGATGCAAAGACTAAAATTGTTAAGTTGAACTTTGGTAGGGCTAATTTTGAGCAGATGCGACAAAGTCTAAGTAGGATACACTGGGATAAGCTTTTAAGTGTGGAGACAGTTGAGGAGCAGTGGAACAGGTTTAAAAATGTTTTACATGTAATGCAGGACAGATACATCCCTAAACTTGGAATTAATAGGAAACGAAAAAAAACTCCACGGTGGATTAATAAAGATTTAAAAAAGAAGTTGCAAAGGAAAAAACTGCTTTATAAGGCATATAAGTGAATTGTAGAGCGTATGAGAACATGAGGGCAACCATTAAGAAGGATATCAGGAAGGCTAAAAGACAGCTGGAGAGGAATATAGCAGATAAGGTGAAAGAAGACCCTAAGAGATTCTTTCAGTATTTTAGTAGTAAAAGAACAGTCAAGGAGGAGGTCAAGTGCATCAGGAATAGTAAAGGGGAATTAAAAGATACAGACAGTGAAATAGTGGATGCATTAAACTTACATTTTTCTGAGGTGTTTACAAGTGAGCAAGTGGATAACCTCCCAGAGGTAACAGGGACTACTAAGGAGGTACTGAGGGATTTGGAAATTGTAGAGGGAGAAGT
This sequence comes from Erpetoichthys calabaricus, assembly GCF_900747795.2. Classification (NCBI taxonomy): domain Eukaryota; kingdom Metazoa; phylum Chordata; class Cladistia; order Polypteriformes; family Polypteridae; genus Erpetoichthys; species Erpetoichthys calabaricus. The sequence goes on along the minus strand of NC_041406.2, from coordinate 121,505,230 downwards.
ACTGCTCAGATTAAATAAGCTGAAATCGAACAAATCACCAGGACCAGATAATATTTATCCTCATGTTCTTAAGGAGGCTAGTGAGTACATATATAAACCCTTGACGCATATTTTTAGGAAGTCACTGTGCACTGGAGAGATTCTGAAGGACTGGAAAATGGCAAATATCATCCCATTATATAAAAAGGGTGACAGGGCAGATCCAAGCAACTATAGGCCAGTAAGCTTAACATGCATCACAGGAAAATTAATGGAAGGAATTATTAAGGATAAGATCGAGCAACACCTGGCAAGGACAGGAGTTATTCTAAGCAGTCAGCATGGGTTCAGAAAAGGGAGGTCGTGTTTTACTAACATGCTGGAATTCTATGAGGAGGCAACAAAAGGATACGATCAAAGTGGAGCTTATGATATTATTTATCTGGACTTTCAGAAAGCATTTGATAAGGTGCCACATGAGAGGTTGGGCATCAAATTAAAAGAGGTGGGAGTTCAGGGTGATGTTTGTAGATGGGTGCAGAATTGGCTCAGACACAGGAAGCAGAGGGTGATGGTGCGAGGAACCTCATCAGAACTGGCTGATGTTAAGAGTGGTGTTCCACAGGGGTCAGTGCTAGGGCCGCTGCTATTTTTAATATATATAAATGATTTAGATAGTAATATAAGTAACAAGCTGGTTAAGTTTGCAGATGATACCAAGATAGGTGGATTAGCAGATAATTTGGAATCCGTTATATCATTACAGAAGGACCTGGATAGCATACAGGCTTGGGCAGATTTGTGGCAGATGAAATTTAATGTCAGTAAATGTAAAGTATTGCACATTGGAAGTAAAAATGTTAGGTTTGAATACACAATGGGCGGTCGGAAAATCGAGAGTACACCTTATGAGAAGGATTTAGGAGTCATAGTGGACTCTAAGCTATCGACTTCCCGACAGTGTTCAGAAGCCATTAAGAAGGCTAACAGAATGTTAGGATATATAGCGCGATGTGTGGAGTACAAGTCCAAGGAGGTTATGCTCAACCTTTATAATGCACTGGTGAGGCCTCATCTTGAGTACTGTGTGCAATTTTGGTCTCCAGGCTACAAAAAGGACATAGCAGCGCTAGAAAAGGTCCAGAGAAGAGCGACTAGGCTGATTCCAGGGCTACAGGGGTTGAATTATGAGGAAAGATTAAAAGAGCTGAGCCTTTACAGTTTAAGCAAAAGAAGATTAAGAGGTGACATGATTGAAGTGTTTAAAATTATGAACGGAATTAGTGCAGTGGACGGAGACTGTTATTTTAAAATGAGTTCATCAAGAACACGGGGACACAGTTGGAAACTTGTTAAGGGTAAATTTCGCACAAACATTAGGAAGTTTTTCTTTACACAAAGAACGATAGAAACTTGGAATAAGCTACCAAGTAGTGTGGTAGACAGTAAGACGTTAGGGTCTTTCAAAACTCGACTTGATGTTTTCTTGGAAGAAATAAGTGGATAGTACTGGCGAGCTTTGTTGGGCTGAATGGCCTGTTCTCGTCTAGAGTGTCAGGGTTCCCACTCTTTAAGGAATCATTTTCTAGGACATTTCCAGGAGCTTTTTCCGGAAATTCATGACAGGATCTGGTCATACAGTCATACACTTTAGTCGCAGGCTTAACGCCATTTTAATTTCTCTTTGATTATGCAGGGACTTAGTGTCACCGATATGCTAAATTACATAAAGGCAACATCAATTAATGACCTGATGTATAATGGAGTTGTTTGACCTCTTTTTGTTACACACTGTTTTAAACTGCAAAACTCTTTTAAAGAAATAAATGCCTCTTGGATTGTGGAAAACTATCCAAACACTGACATATACTGAGCAATTCCATAATGTTCAGTATAGAGCTGTTGATCACACCATGAAATAGGCTACCATAGTGACCTAATTTCAGTAAAAGTTACTTGCATATTACATATTATGTCATTGTTTGTATTAAATAAATTTATGTACAATGTTTGTATTAAACAAAACTGCATAAAGCCAATTTATTGCCTATATCATGTGTATGATGCCTATAACACTAATATATGCAACAATTGGCACGCGACAAAACAAAGTCAGAGTTAACTTTCAGCTGGTAGCTTTACTGGGAATACAGCAGCTGTAGAATTTGCATAAGTCAATGACAAAGATTATAATAAAGAACTTATCTTTGTGGGAAAAGAAGCAAAATACATCCATTTTAAATCATGATAGCCTTGCCATCAATTCCTGAGTTGAAAACTTGGTTAAACTAGAAAGAATACTAGGAACAAAGGATAAGAGCCTGAACTCCAGTATATTGGAAAAAAAAACAATCTATAAGTCACTGTAGTGTAACCTATGAAAAAGGCATCTGGTGTAGGCCTAGGTTTAGAAACAATGCTGGTGTTGCTCCTTGAGGTCTGATAAAACTGCATCCAGACCGATGACCTCTTTCTTTTTTTCAGCAACACTTTTACGATAAGCATTAGATTAGATTTTGTGACCAGTGTAAAGTCCTGTTTTCTCTCAGCCTTCTCTGCCATTGCATCTGCTTCTTCTTGCATTGCCTCAATGCTAGTGATTATTTTCTGTCTCTTTGCTGCCACTTTTGTGATTTCAGAGCGGAGCTCTTCTCTTTGCTTGTCATTTTCAGTTTCCTTTTTCTTCATTTTTTTCATCATCAAGGTATTGGACATACCGCATCCTGGCATTTCTGCAATGCTGCAAGAGGGGCTTTGGCAATACTCCATCAAATGAGCCACCAGTCAAAGAATCTTGGATTAGGCGAAGAGACATCAGAGTCCTTCCTTTCAGATTTGTAACCAGCATGTCCTTATTCACAGAGTACCCTCTTTCGACCACTGCTTGCCCATGTGACAATGTGAACAGGTCTTTCATTGATTTCCACAGAATTGCGTACTCTGCTTTGTCACCAGCAACTCTTCCCATGAATGTGTCCAGCCGACAGGAGCTACTTCTATACCCTTGAAATTCCTCCTTATGGTGCTGCACCATTTCAGTGAGGAACATCTTGTACTCACTCAGGATTTGGTCACAGTCCTCTGCTGTATGCCATTTGGCGTTAAGAAGCAGCTGTAAGAGCTTCTCAAACATAGACATGGCACGCCTTTCATCGCTGATCATAGTTACTGGATCTAGGCATGCCATGTGCCTTACTGCTGCATAATTCAAAGGGCATTTGTCCAGCAGTTTCTTTGCTGTTGCGGACAGGAAGGCTACACATTCTCTCCAGAATTGTTGACCCGGCAGCAGTTTTTCAAGCAGCTTCTCTGAGGCTTTCTCAAGAGCTTGTTTGGTGGCAAAGCCAAGATCCACCTCTTTCAGTGGCAAATGGAGTGTTTTGTCCAGTACATCAATTTTAAGCATTTGGACAGGTGTTTTGATGTTATCCAGTACCTCCCTCTTCATAAAGCATGAAATCAAACTCTTCAGAAGGGCCTGAAGGTCTTTTGCCAAAAATGGCATCATGGGGGCATCAGTCTGGAAAGTCTCAAGAAAGGGTTTCAGCTGCCTTGCCACATAGGCAAAAAAACTGTAATTGTGCCTCAAAAAGGGGGTCACCAACAGCCTCTCTGACCACAGTGTATGATGTTGACGTTGGCATTTTACTCTTTGGCAGTTTCTTGTAATTGTCGACAAATATTTCAACATGTGGCCACATCTTAAGTGCTCTCTCTGCCACTGGCAAGTCCTCCACCCACCTGTGAGCACAGAATTTTAGAGGGAATGTTGATGTTTTGGTAATTTCAATAAAGTCATCCCGTCTGGCTGGTGTGTCATGAAAAAGCTGCCAAAGGGCTCTTAGTTTGTCACCTATCTTCCATCCACTTTCCTTCTCACCTTGTTGGAAGCTTCCATGAACTGTATGAAGACCACAGGTTCCTAGGTTTATCAAGCTTCTAATATCTGGGGCCTCCTTAGACCAGTCTTCTTCAAATAATCTCAAAAATTTTTTGTTGACGCTTGGTCCATCCATTGAGATTTGCAGGAGTTTGTTTGGATCAAGTGGAGAGAGGGAAACTTTAATGCTCTCAACAAGCTTCTCTGATTGTGTGTGCCCTAGAAACTGGGAGTCCAGATAATGCACAATTACCCTTTCTTCATTATCACTCCAGTACCGCACAAGCACATCCATCTGCTCGGTCTGTGTTATTTTGTTGAGGCATTCATCAAATGAAATGGTATAGCAGTTGGACTGTCTAATGTCTTTCACTAGCTTGTCTCTGAAATATGGTGCAATGCCAAAACACATCAGATACGCTGCTTTTGTTGCACCACATGAGAATTTTTGGGCAATTTCACTATCTGGAAACATCAGGTGAAACAATGAACCCATATCTGAACAGGAATTGAAAGAATATTTGGAAAGGGCCACTTTAATCACCCAGCGGATCTCTGCTTCTAAAACAGCTTCACTTGAAAAATGAGCTCCGATTGTGGGTGTAGCTTGAGGTGGAGTTACAGAAGTTGATGGCTGGACCTCGCTGCTTCCTTGACTCTCCGATTCTGCTGCCTGTCTGCTAGCTTAAGAATTTTGGGGGGTGGGAGATTGATTGATGAAATCAGTCATGCGTGGTCCTGTGCCTTGACTTGACATGACCCTCTTGTGTCCCTGTCCTTTGGCATGGCTTTTAACAGCAGAAATGCCCATGTTGCCTACATCAAAAGCTTTCTTGCATATCTTGCAGTATGCCCGATGTACATTATCTGTCATATGTCCTATCCAGTCCCTGAACTCAGGATTTATCTTCCATTCCTCCTTAAACGTACACCTCCTTGACATAATTCTGCTTTCCCTCACTTCTGCAATTAGAAATACATTATCTAAATTAACCATTATAGGCTACTATTTTTCCTGCAACACTGCCTATTAGTGTCAAAAACATTAAATACAGTAATGTACAAAAATGTAGGCTAAATAGAAATACTGATCCAGTACAGATTTTCTGTAGGCTAACTGTGGTAAACTTAATGTGAAAGCATACCCATATAAATTCCTCTAGAGGGAGCTAACGTTCTGTGGAATAATGGAAGCAAGCTAGAATAAGAAGTTGAGCCAGGAGCTGTTAAGCGTGTTCAGTTGTGCAAATAAACGGCACAAGCCAAGTAATATTTATTGTGTGGCGATTGCTCGGCTGCAAGGATATCACACGAACCTACACAAACACACAAGAACAGGCATTTAGATGTAGGCTTCAAGTAGCCTAAGCCCTATTTGTTTTAAATGAAAGCAGTAGCTCTTAGTCTAATTCTTTTTAAGACTGTTATTGTGTTCGTGCTGTTTTAGGTTTGGTTCACTGAATTTATTTGCTAAACAGTGGGACCACGTAGGCCTACAAAATGATTTTAGATTGATTAAGCAATTTCCTCCGGGATCAATAAAGTATTCTGATTCTGATTACCGTCATTAGACAATTAGCACTATGCTAACACCTAATGGGAATTGCCATTAACAGGCTAACAGAAATTAGCATCGCCAATTTACTTGACATGTTTAATATGCGACCTGGGTCCACATCAGACGGTATGAAGTAACAAAACTGTCAGTTGCACCATATGCATTGTGGTCATACTTACAGTCATGCCCTCAGCAGAAATTTCAAGTGATGAGCTGATGTTCTGTTGTTCTCCTGTCAGCTACTGACAAGCTAGAGCAACGAGGGTCAAAACTCAAATATAATTGCCGATACATGTCTCAGTAGGTGGAGACATTGCGCAGCAGAGGCCACGACCTAGCTCAGCTGTCATCATATCTAGACTTACGAACAGCAAGCTGTTTCAAACAGAAAAATTAAAAAGCGAAAACAGAAATAAAATTCCAGGACAAGAAAGATTATTTCCAGGACATTTGGCCACTTCGATCAGTTTCCAGGTCATTTCAATGACTGGAAAATAACCCTCAAAATTTTCAGGTTTTCCAGGACGCGTGGGAACCCTGAACGTATCGTACTGCATCGCTCGGCCCACAGAAAAGTTTGTTTGCTGCGTCAACTTGAAAATGTATATTTTACACAATTTTATATAAATTATCATCTCGCTTTCAACATCATAACTTCGAAAAATCTAAGTTGAACCATCGTAAGTAGGGGACGGACTACCTGTACGGACTGATAATAGAGATAACAGAAAACTGATTATACACACATTCATTACACATTTTTTATTGTAGCGTCTCAGCCAGGTTGAAGTCTTTTTTTTTTTGTTTTGAAGTGACTGTTGAATCCGACTGAGGGAAGGCGGAGTACAGCGCAGAGGAATGATAGCGGGGGCACGATAGACGTGGTAAGGGGGGCGACACCCGGGACGGGAGAAGGGGGGAGAGTGGCGAGTTGGAGAAGGAACTGGAAGGTTGTGTGGTGGGGTTACAAAGTCGGCGTTCTTATTTCTTGACTGCTCAAATAAACTTGTGAGACTTTACTACGTCTGTTTTTTTTTTCTTCTCGAACCTGACGTGGAGGTTGCTACATTATTACTTAAAATAGTTTATTTTAATAACTATTACATACCTATGGCTGTGTGAAGCCTGTGTCCAAAGCACTGGAGTCTTGTCCAATTGTTAATTTTGACAGCCTTCTTGATGTTGGCCCCACTGTCCGTTGTGATGGCCACTTGCCTCTGCTCTGCAAGCCCCCAGGAATTGAGTGACTCCAGCAAGCCTGCAGCAAGTAATTAGCCAGTGTGGTCATTTGGAAAATAGCTTGTTTGGAGGCAATAACTTTTCAATAGCCAGTCATCATTTATAAAATGAATTGTCAGGCTCAGATATGGCTCCATAGTGCGACTTGACCACACATCTGCTGTAGTTGAATAGTCGGGGACTGTAGCCACCTCTGCTTATAATTTCCCTCTGTGTTCTCGGTATAAGTGGGGGATCGCCGTTTGGCTAAAGTACTTGCGACTTGGGATCACATATCTGGGATCCAGTGTCTTGATCATAGCCTTGAATCTGCCTTTCTCCACAGTACTTAACGGAACCATGTCTTTGGCTATATGGACTTTAATGGCGTTGGTTATCTCGATCCACCGCTTGCTTTTTTTGTCGTAGGCAGTACCTCTAGCAAACGCATCTACAAGTGACATCTGACTTGAATGTCCTCTAGGTTTTTCAGTTTTACCTGAGGACGTGGAGGGTGCCAATCTTAGTTCCATGCATTCATGGTACTCCAACGCATGTTTGCAGCTAAGGTGGTGCATCAAATTGCTCATGTTGCCGCCTCCGGCGACAACTTTAGCTCGACAGCATTTACAATAAATAGTAGTTTGGTGTACATCCGACTTTTTAAAGCCAAAGTATCTCCAGACAACAGACACGGCTCCTTTCTTCGGCAAAAGTTCTTCTGTGTCGTCATATTTAACTTTATCATCTGCTACAGCTTCAGTTATACAATGTTCACCGTCCATTTTCACTGCGCAATACCTCCACTAACGCATGCGTGTTAAGTGGTGTAGCAGTGAAAAAGGTCCCCCCTTAAACAGTTTCCCGCTGCGCCACATTCTGAACATTGCTTAAACCGGTGTTGCGGTATGAGAAAAATCCATGTCATAACACAAATAAAAAACGGTTTTTGGCATGAACCGGTATACCGCCCAGCACTATTCATGGTGGAGTAACATGGCAGAAATATTTTCTATCCCAGAGTAATGGCAGTGCTCATCTCCCATTTGGATAATCCCAAAGCCTTTAGGAACAATATTCTATGAACAGACAAGTTAAAAGTGGAACTCTGGACCACAGAGGTCCCACTATGTCTTTTGATTGAAGGTAAGAACATCACACATACAGACATAAAACATGAGAATGGCAGAATAGTGTGAAAATGCCTTGCTGCCTCAGGACCTGAAGACTTGCCATTACTGAAAAAACTAAGAATCATGTACTTGAACAGACTATTCTTAAGGAGAATATCCAGTCTCCTGATCTGATGCTAAAGCATAACTGGGTGATACAGAAGAATAATGGCACATACACAAAAGCAAATCTACAACTGAATGGAACATAAGACACAAAATTAGAGTTTTGGAGTAGCCTAGTCAAATTCAATAAAGATGCTGAGGCAGGACCTGAAATTAGAAGTCCACATTCAGAAACCTACAAAGGTGTCTAAATTAAAGAAGCTCTGCAAAAAGCGGCTAATTTTTTCAACAGTTCAGTTGCTTTAACCAAATATTAAAACTACAGGGGCAATTACTTACATGGGTGACAGGAGCGTTGGATAATTTTGTCCCTTGAATAAAAACAGTAATGATTTCAAAACAATTTTTGTCTAAAGGTTATTCATTGTGTAAAATACACTAAAACAGAGTATATAGGAAGGTGGGGAACTATTTCATAGCACTGTAACATATATTCAAATAACCGAGTACTGGAATCAAATTGTTTTGCTAATTTGACAACGCTCGTAGTGAGGGTATTAGAGCAATAAGTATAGGACTCTACCCAGAAAGAAACTGCATCAAAAAACTCTTACATCGCTGAAGAGCTCAACAAGGAGGAGTCCAAATAGATCTTGTTTAAGACCTTAATAGTGGAAATAAATGCAAGGAGATATCACCTTTCATCTTTGCTGTGACCAAGATCTGAGGGATCATGAGGGTTAGCCAATACTATCCAGCTATGCTTTCTTTACTTTATAAGACCTTATAATTCTGTAGCCAACAGTAATTTCCCATTGGGATTAATAAAGTATCTATCTATCTATCTATCTATCTATCTATCTATCTATCTATCTATCTATCTATCTATCTATCTATCTATCTATTTTGCGGAAAGTGTTACAAGAATATGGTAATGCCAGAGCTCCTGCTGCATGCACTTTAATCCAAGTATTTGCAAAATTAAGTGTTCATTATATTTATGAACAAGTTATCATTGTACAGATAAAGTTTAGAAAGCACCCCGTTTAGGGAAAAATGATTGCATCTCTGCAGATAAAGATGTTCCCTTAATCTCCATTATTTTTTCTAACACAAACAACTCAAGACAGGGTGTAACTAAATGGAGTTAAGAATTGGCACATTCACATCTGAATCATGATCCTCAGCCAGAAAAGAGTGGCCTTTTCCCAGCAAGTAAAAGGTGAATATGGAGAAGTACTTCACTGATGTGAGTTGATGTGATTATGAAATTGACAAAAACTGGCTTAGATGCAGCAGTTGTTTTAGATGCAGATGTTCCAGACAGTTATGACCTTTTCTGTTTTATGTTCAGCATATATACCCACTTTCATCTATGATCACAAAATCCGAGTAGGGACTGACAAAATAAAATCATGAAGAGAAGCAGCCAAACTATATTTCATGTACAACATTACACAAGACAGAACTCACTGGGAGATGATCCAGGACACGTCAGAGGAACTCTGTCTCGAAAGGTCTGGGACTATCTGGGAATTTGGAAGGAAAACCAGAAAGGACAGATTGGGAGAGGAGTTCCTGTGACACTTATCAGAAAAGCAAAATGTAGGACAGGACTTATTTCATGGAACTTCAGGGCATTTAAAGTCTTTGACACAAGTTTTTGTTCATCACCACACAGAGAAACCTATAATCAAAGAGTTATAGTTGCTGACTGCTGCTGCCCATTAGAGAAAACACCCAAGACTACCAGTTTTTAATTCCATGAAACCAAACTACAGACTCACAAAACAAGGCATGCTACCAGATAGTGCTGGGCGGTATACCGGTTCATACTGAAAACCGTTTTTTATTTTTGTTATGATATGGATTTTTCTTATACCGCAACACCGGTTTAAATTGCCTAAACGACATTCGGAACGTGGCGCAGTGGGAAACTGTTTAAGTGGGACCTTTTTCACTGCTACACTGCTAATCACAGAGTTGTTGCATGGGGGCTCTTTTTCACTGCTACACCGCTAAATAGGTAGTGTAGGTATTGCGCTCTGTAAATGGACAGAGAACATTCCGAAACTGAAGCTGTAGCTGACAATAAAGTTGAACATGATCACACAGAAGAACTTTTGCCGAAAAAAAGTAGTCACGTCCGTTGCCTGGAGATACTTTGGTTTTAAAAGGTCAGATGTGGGCCATTATGTTCAAAAGTGTAAATACTGTTTCTATACTACTGGAGAATACTGCAAGCCAAGTTGTACTTGTTTTATTTGTTTTCAATACAGTGTAATGTACCTGGGTACTGTGTAATAGTGTGACGACATGTTGACTTTATTCTCAACATTTCCACTTTAATCTCGACGCTTATGATGAGAATAAAGTCGACATGTTGAATTTATTCTCGTAATTTGTCATTAAAGTAGTACATCGTAAACTAAACTTCATCGTAAAATGAATATTTAATTTACTAGATTTTCTCAAACCTGTCATAAGTTATATAGCACATTAAATGCTTTGTGTTAAGTGTTCTCGGAGCCATGTTAAATCGGTACGTGCTTCTTAAACTGAGTTCCTCTTGTACTGAGGAGGCACCCGCAGCGATCGCCGCACAGAACACATTCACTTCATGATATTCCTGCTCTCAGAACATTTAGAATACTAAGATAAATACTTGATATCATTTTCATGATGAAATGCATTAAAGCATGTATTAATCATGTGGGGGCACGGCGGCATGGACGTTGCACTGCTGCCTGGCAGCAAGGGGGTCTCGGGTGTACCCTGCCTTGAATTTGCATGTTTTTCTGGTGGGTTTACTCGGCGTGCTTCAGTTTCCTTTCAAAGTCATGTAGGATGTGGGGTTTTGTTATGCTATATTGACCCTGCTAGTGTATGTTTTGCTCGTATTCACCCTGCGATGTGCTGGCGACTCGTTCAGGATTTTCTCCTGCCTTGCACACAATGTTTGCTGTGATGGGCAGAACCCTGAATGGATGGCATAATTAAACATGTATAACGAAGATATTTTTAAAGTTTTGAACACTCCGTCGGCTAAGTTAATAACGTTTTAATTTCACAAAGACGTTTATTGTGTGGTGATTGGTTATGTGGAGAAAGAAAAAGGAAATCTAGGAACTGGGGTTTTGGTACGTCAGACAGACAGCACGCGTGCAATAAAGAAACCCCGCTCAGAAGAACATCCTTTGAATTCTGTGTTCGTGTCTCCGACCACCAGATCAGAAACCCAACATTTACACAATATTTCAGTTAAACCTGTGCGATACCCATTCATACATCCAGTTTTTTGGAGCCTCATCACACCTGCCATAAAGTTCTCTACACTGAACATACACCTGGGGACCCCTTACTGCGAGGGAGCAACACTACCGCCTCACTGCCGTGCTTGTTTAGTACCTGCTAATGCATTTCATCCTGAAAATGATATCAAGTATTCATCTTAGCATTTTAAATTTTCAGAGAGCAGGAATATCATGAAGTGAATGGATTCTGTGCGGTGATTGCTGCAGGCACCTGCTCTTAGTGCAAAGGAAGTCAGTTTAAGAAGCGTAGTGATTACCAACTGGGTTGGGGAACACTTAACACAAAGTATTTAATGTGCTGCATTAACTTATGACGGGGTTTGAGAAAATCTAGTAAATTAAACATTGATTTTAGGATGAAGTTTAGTTTACGACATTCTACTTTAATTATAAAATAAACTATGAGAATAAAGTGGAAATGTCGAGAATAAAGTCAACATATCGAATTTACTCTTGGCATATACTTTGTTTTTTTCTTCCGTGTCCGTATTTTTTTTTCTTCACAGTGGCCCTAATGCGCTTCCATAGGGCTATACCACAAATAGCATTATAAATGCACGTTGCAGTTTTATTATTTATGTATATAGCTTAGCTTGAAGCAAGGTTCATATTAATGCAGTTTGCCTAAATGATGGTACAGTTGGTAAGGATGTCATCACCAAGTTGCACTTGTTTTATTTTATTTTAATTTGGTGAATACTGTGTAATGCACCTGGGCTTGAAGTCTTGAAGTAATGGTGCAGTTATCAGTAATACTATTATGTATTTTATTATTATTTATTAGCTTAAATATTATGCAGTTTAATGATGGTAAAGTTGTTTAAAATGTCACTTTAACGTGTCAGTGGACAGAGATTGTTAACATTAACAGGAAGTGTAGTTGGTTTACAAAAAATATTTACTATTTATTCCTTTTCTAAGACATGTTCAGTGCAATACATCTTTTGACAAGCACCTCTGGATATTTTACTAAGGCTAAATGCCTCTTTGGATGGTTGAAAATATGTTGTCAAAATCATAGTTTAAGTTTTTGCAAAATATGTTCAATTAAAAGGTTCTATATTTTGACTGCATCTGTCATGCAATGTGATTCCTTCTCTTTAGTGCCACCCCCTTGAAAACTATCACTTTATGGGGCCATGCAAACCTGGATTAATACTTGTGTACACATTAAAATGTGTTTTTGTACGATGTACAATTAATTCTCATAACAGTTGAATAGGTTATTCTTAGCCAGTCTACTGCAGTAATTGCAGTGGAAAATGTGGTTAACATCCACTCATGCATGGGGAAAAAAATACCGTTTAATACCGTGAAACCGGCATAATTTAGAAAAATACCGTGATATAGAATTTTGGTCATACTGCCCACCTCTACTACCAGATATTTCAGATCTTTGGTCCATGCAATATCTTCTGAATTAAAAACTATTTCAGAAAAACACCCAATTATTTATGTACATTAACTTTGTTGTCACTTTCAAAGTCAGATGTCTATGTCCAAACTATCGTAGTCACCTTCTAAAGCATGGTTTATACTTGACGCATCCGTGCTGGTTGATGAATCAAGGTGAACAGTGTTACTACTGTTTCAATATCATTTACAAGTGAAAGGAATCACAGTTGCAAGCAGCATCAATAAAAAAGAAAATAAAAAGACAGTAACTTTTCAAATACTGGAAGAACTTTAATAGATTAAATACAGAGGATATTCCACAAAGTAGCAATGACTGCAATCAGGGTATAACATTACAACCATGTCAGAGAATGCATCATGATGTATGCAGAGACCACCCAGAAACCACATATAAAACTAGTCCTATGTTTTCAAGGAAAACTAATTTTAGGATTGAAAAGGTCAGAAACCACAGTAATATTTGACTGTTTGCTGTACTAGTCAGTCTGCAATATGTAACAAATGCTGATGCAGCACTGAGTCATTTCATGAAATGTACAATTTGGAAACAAAAACATATACTGATGCAGCAGTTAATTCTTTACAGCTGACAGGGCCAACTACAGCACAGGAAATGACAAAATATTCAAGCAGCTTGTTGATCACATATGGTGGCTTTAAAAATTCCTACAATGCCACGGTCTCAAGTGTTTAATTAAAAACAGATCTTGCCTTACGCAGTCACAAAAAGGACATGACAGAAATCTTATAAAAAATAAGATGCTTTCCATTAACCAATACGTACTCTGATGTCGTAACAGGTGTACTAGAGGTTGTGAAAATGCTTCCTACTATTAGCCCAAAAACTGCAAAGTGTAAACATGCTTTTTCAGGCCTATATCTCATCCTTAATAACAATAAGAACCTCTTAATGGTCCAAACGTGACAAATTATAATGAAAGTGCACTTTCCAGAACAGATTCTCAGCACTATACAGCATGCTTGTGGATCCTGAGAACAATAAAGTGCTCATAATTGGCAATTCCACAGTGTAGAATGTTAGAATTCCAGACTATGTTAAAATAGCAGTTAATGTTAAATGTCTCCCAGGGGTGAAGATTTCTGACATAAAGGCCCAATTGGATCATGTCACCGACTAAGCATCCACCTTATTGCTGCATGTCGGCACTAATGATATTAATTTACAGCAATCGGAGATATTAAAGGGGAACTTCATCTCACTATTCTCAAAAGCTAAAAGAAAATGT
>NC_041406.2:121466380-121481380 GCF_900747795.2 Erpetoichthys calabaricus | reverse complement strand
ATGTTCTTTTTCTGAAATGCTGTGTTCCTTTTACGCCAGATGTAACGGGACATTTGCCTTCCAAAAAGTTCAACTTTTGTCTCATCAGTCCACAAGGTATTTTCCCAAAAGTCTTGGCAATCATTGAGATGTTTCTTAGCAAAATTGAGATGAGCCCTAATGTTCTTTTTGCTTAACAGTGGTTTGCGTCTTGGACATCTGCCATGCACTGCGGTGGGTTGGCACCCTGCCCAGGATTGGTTCCCTGCCTTGTGCCCTGTGTTGGCTGGGATTGGCTCCAGCAGACCCCCGTGACCCTGTATTCGGATTCAGCGGGTTGGAAAATGGATGGATGGACATCTGCCATGCAGGCCATTTTTGCCCAGTCTCTTTCTTATGGTGGAGTCGTGAACACTGACCTTAATTGAGGCAAGTGAGGCCTGCAGTTCTTTAGACGTTGTCCTGGGGTCTTTTGTGACCTCTCGGATGAGTCGTCTCTGCGCTCTTGGGGTAATTTTGGTCGGCCGGCCACTCCTGGGAAGGTTCACCACTGTTCCATGTTTTTGCCATTTGTGGATAATGGCTCTCACTGTGGTTCGCTGGAGTCCCAAAGCTTTAGAAATGGCTTTATAACCTTTACCAGACTGATAGATCTCAATTACTTCTGTTCTCATTTGTTCCTGAATTTCTTTGGATCTTGGCATGATGTCTAGCTTTTGAGGTGCTTTTGGTCTACTTCTCTGTGTCAGGCAGCTCCTATTTAAGTGATTTCTTGATTGAAACAGGTGTGGCAGTAATCAGGCCTGGGGGTGGCTACGGAAATTGAACTCAGGTATGATACACCACAGTTAGGTTATTTTTTAACAAGGGGGCAATTACTTTTTCACACAGGGCCATGTAGGTTTGGATTTTTTTTCTCCCTAAATAATAAAAACCATCCATTAAAAACTGCATTTTGTGTTTACTTGTGTTATATTTGACTAATGGTTAAATGTGTTTGATGATCAGAAACATTTTGTGTGAGAAACATGCAAAAGAATAAGAAATCAGGAAGGGGGCAAATAGTTTTTCACACCACTGTATGTATATGTATATGTATATATATATATATATATACACACACACACACACACACACACACACACACACACACACACACATATATATACACATACATACATATACACATACATACATACATATATATATATGGAAGAGAAAGTCTGTGATACGGTTTGCATATTTGCAGCTGGAGATCCACAAAGGGAGAAAAAATGAATCACGTATTATAAATTGTTATTGACCAAATACTTATTTTCCACCATAATTTGCAAATAAATTCTTCAAAAATCAGACAATGTGATTTTCTGGATTTTTTTTCTCATTTTGTCTCTCATAGTTGAGGTATACCTATGATGAAAATTACAGGCCACTCTCATCTTTTTAAGTGGGAGAACTTGCACAATTGGGGGCTGACTAAATACTGTACATCTCCCGGCTGGCCTTGGAACGCCTCAGGGTCCTCCCAGAGGAGCTGGAGGAGGTGGCCGGGGAGAGGGAGGTCTGGGCTTCCCTGCTTAGGCTGCTGCCCCTGCGACCCGACCTCAGATAAGTGGTGGATAATGGATGGATGGTCTGTACCGGGAACTGAGAAGGATGGCTCTGAGGGCTCCGAGGGCAGATAAAGAGTTGTTTTTAGAGGAATCTGTGAGCAAGTGACACACATCCTGCTTACAGAGGAATCAAAGCATTACACACATCTGAATCTGTTCCTTGGAGAGTCGCAGTCTGGGCGGCTGATGGAACGGTCCTTATGGATGACACTGCAGTTGTGACCCGCTGGGCTAACTACTTTGAGCAGCTGTTCAAAGCTGATCCTCCGGCTAGGATGTTGGATATTCCTGGGTCAACAATTCTTGAAGCTAATCCTCCAATTAGTTTTAAACCACACAATCTCACGGAGATTGCACAGGTGGTGAACCAGCTGAGGGGAGGCAAGGCTGCAGGGATCTTTGGTAACTGGGGTGAACTTCTCCAGGCTGGTGGTAAAAATGTCCTTCAAGCATTGCAATCAATCTTTGCTTCCATTTGGGAGACTGGCATCGGCCCAACTGACTGGAAAATAGGACTTCTCGTCCCAATCTGGAAAGGGAAGCGTGATCGCCTGGATTGCGGCAACTACATGGGACATAACATTGCCCTCTGTGCCGGGTAAGGTCCTTGCTACGGTCATCCTCAAAAGGATCCGCGATCACTTGCTCACCTACCAGTGACCGGAACAGTCTGGTTTTACGCCCAAGAAGTTTAGCATTAACCGTATCCTGGCACTGAGGTTTTCATGGAGCGCAAACGTGAATATCAGCAGTGTCTTTGCAGCCTTTGTCAATTTTCACAAAGCATTCAACTCAGTTGATCGAGCTCCCCTGTAGGACATCCTAAGGGTTTGCGGGATCCCCTCAAGGTTGCTGGATATCACGAGCGGCCTGTACACTAGTACTGCGAGTGCTGTGCAGAGTAGAGGCAGAACCTCTGTGTTTTTCCCAGTTGATTCTGGGGTTCGTTAGGGGTGTGTTCTTGTTCCTACTCTGTTCAATGCTTGTATGGACTGGATGTTGGGCAAGGTCATGAGGTCCAGCGGCTGTGGAGCATCTGTTGGTGAAGAAAATTCACTGATCTTGACTTTCACTGATCTTGAGTCAACGGAGGCTCTGATTGGGGCTCTCGAGAGACTGAGCATCTGGGCTTGCGAATGTCCTGGATAAAAACTAAAATCCAGGCCTTTAATGACCTCTTAAGCACAGCCATCAGCAGTTTGTCTGTCTGGGGAGAGAGTGTCAACCTTGTTGAGAGGTTTACTTACCTTGGCAGTGACATTCATGTCTCTGGTGACTATTCCTATGAAGTAAGTAGTTGAATTGAGAGAGCATGTTGGGTCATGAGGTCGCTGGAAAAGGGATGTGCGGCGCTCCCGATATTTATGCAAAAGGATCAAGGTCCAAGTCTTTAGAGTCCGGGTGCTTCCTGTCTTGCTATATGGTTGCGAGACATGGCCGCTATCCAGTGACCTGAGACAAAGACTGGACTCCTTTGATACTGTCTTTTTCTGGAAAACCCTTGGGTACCATTGATTTGACTTTGTGTCGAATGAGCGGTCGCTCATTGACTGCCAAATGAGGCACAGCACCTGCATTGTTAGGGAGCGTCACTTACGGCCATGTGGCGTGATTCCCTAAGGGTGGCCCAGCTCGTAGGACCCGTGTGGCTGGACTAGGCCAAGTGGTTGCCCATGTAACACCTTCTGGCAGCCAGAAGGTCATGTCCGGAGGGGGTGGGACTGGACAGCATGCCTGCCTGGGGGGTTGCTGAGCAGGATCCTGAGTTGTTTTGTAATATGGTGGGTGCAGCATCGCACTGTACCAGTGCCTGCTCCCCAACTTGACTTGGGGGGGGGGGGGGGGGGTGTCTCACTACACTACAAATATTGTGAACAAGTAAGTACAGAGTTAGCTACACAGTGCTTCTGAAACTGTACCAACAGCAAGGAGGACCACAATTTCCTGGGCAAAGCTGGATAACACTGCTAGTAGATTATATACATGTACTACAATACCATATAGTGATACAGTATAGATCTGCAATCATTATTAACCTCTACTATCCTCCATTTTCTTTTCCAGTTTATTTATGCCACCACAATCTTATCAAAGCACTCAAAAACAGCCAGTGATGTTATAAGGAATGTGGACACTCCAACTGTCAAGGAGACCCACTGCATCAAATTTTAAGGACAAAGCACCATACAATATGAAACTACTTAAGCACATTTATGTTTAATAGAGTGCCCTGTGGGGGCTGGGCAATAATTTGGCCTTTGAACTACCTGAAGTTTTCTCTCCAGCATCTCACCTACTGAAGTTTTTATTTTTCTATCTTCCCAGGCCATCTGAACACAGCACGAGACTTATTACTACAAGCACTAAGACTTAAATGAATTCAGCAATTTAACCCATAATTAAAAATACTACTTTATCTGTTACTTGTTTATCTGTATTATATAAGCAAATATTCATTTTTATTTAAAAATATTTAAAAGTCATTCATCTACTCATATTTATTCATAATTTATTATTTTTCTTTTACCTTGATTTTTTTTTCTGTTTAATATTTTGGAATGCACTATGAGCTATTTATTTTGTATGAAAATGTGCTATAGAATTAAATGTTATTGAATCTTCATCTAAGTGCTGAATTTACCTCCGAAGGATTAAACTTGACACTGGTAATGCTGTCTGCTCCCCAACTAAATGAACGAATTGGGCTGCTTCGATGTTCATCCCAGATGTCCACCTGCTGACTGCAGGTTGCAAATATACCATCAGACCAATGGTGATCAATACCTGTATAAACAGTCTAAATAGAGAAAACAAAAAGATTATTTAAAAATACTGAAGTCAACAAAAAATGTTTCAAAAACATCTACTTACATAGGAAACCATGGAAAATATCCTGCAAATAAAACAAAGACAGCAATAACACATACATACATACATACATACATACATGAGAAGGTCTGTGATACGGTTTGCATATTTGCAGCTGGAGATCCACAAAGGGAGAAAAAAATGAATCACGTATTATAAAGTAGTTTTTATTCCTGAGCTTTCAACCCCTGCCAGGGGTCTTCATCAGAGGATAATGCTTAGACTTACAAGAATCAAAGGCAATATATAGCAAAAAATTACGTAGGGGGGGTGGGGGGCTAGCTAAGTCAGTGTGATCGGGGTGTGTACAGTTTATTCATTTATTTTTTTAAATTTTATTTATTAATTTTATTGTAATCATTCCATACAAATAGATCAATTTATAACCAAAAAAAATTGAAGACAAATCAAACCCCACCCCTGAGAAGGAGAGCTTAGCCAAAGGAGAATTGCTTAGGGCTTTTAAATAAGGCAACAATAAACAAAAGAAAGGAAGAAATATATATAGGTAACTAAAAAATGGAGAAGGGACATAAATGCGTTAAGTTATTTTTCTTATTCTAAAATAATATTGATTAGATCCTGCCAGGTTCTGAAAAAATTCTGTACAGATCCTCTGAGAATTTGATTTTTTCCAATTTCAAATAATATAAAAGATCGGTTTCCCACTGACTTATCAGAGGAGAGTTAGGATTCTTCCAATTTAACAAAATAAGTCTGCGTGCCAAAAGTGTAGTGAATGCAATCACCGTTTGCTTGTCCTTCTCCACTTCAAGTCCGTCTGGAAGAACACCGAACACAGCTGTTAATGGGTTAGGAGGGATTGTGACCCCAAGGCTGTCTGAAAGGCACTTAAAAATTTTGGTCCAAAATGATGTTAGTTTGGTGCAGGCCAAAAACATGTGACCCAGTGACGCAGGAGCTTGGTTGCAGCATTCAAAGGTTGGATCTTGCCCTGGAAACATTTTGGACAGTTTTAAGCGAGACAGATGAGCTTGATATATAATTTTTAGTTGAATAATTCTATGCTTTGCACATATGGAGCTCGAGTGAATTCTCTGCTTTGCTACCTTCCACTCCTTTTCTGATATATTGATTAAGATATCTTCTTCCCAATGTCCTCTTGGGTCTTTGAAAGGTAGGGACTCTAATAGGATTTTATATAATGCGGAAATGGTGTTTAATTCCTCGAAATTGAGCAGTATTTTTTCCACCATGGTGGAGGGTACGAGGTGAGGAAAGTCGGGCAGTTTCTGTTTAACAAAATTTCTAATTTGAAGATAGTGAAAGAAATGTGTAGCTGGGAGGTTGAATTTGGAATGTAATTGTTCAAAAGTTGCAAATTATGTTGTCTATATAAAGATCTCTGAGCATTTTAATCCCAAAACCTTTCCAGGTATTAAAAACTGGATAGGTTTGCGAGGGTTGAAAGAGGTGGTTCTCTTGCAGAGGTGCCGTGGATAAAAGATTTTCCATCTTAAAATGCTTTCTAAGTTGGTTCCATATTCTGAGTGAGTAAAGCACAATTGTGTTATTAGTATATTTGCGATAACTTGCATTTATTGGAGCGCAGAGCAGGGAGTATAAAGAAGTACTACAGGATTTTACTTCTATTGCGTGCCAAGCCTGTGTATGTTCATTTTTTTGTGTCCAGGTTTTTATGGCTTGTATGTTTGCTGCCCAGTAATAAAACTGAAAATTAGGTAAAGCCATGCCACCTTCTGCCTGAGGTCTTTGTAGGGTCGCTCTTCGGATACGTGGGTGTTTTGAGTTCCAAATGAATGAGGTTATTGTTGAATCTAATTGCTTAAAAAATGATTTATTGATACATATTGGAATGTTTTGAAATAAAAAAAAAAATTAAAAAAAAGAAGTTTAGGAAGGATATTCATCTTAACAACGTTAATTCTTCCGGCTAGAGTGGTCCTCTATCTGTCTATCCATCTATGCAAGTCTTGCTTAATTTTTTCCATACAGATGGCAAAATTTTGTTGATAAACAGCTTTGTTCACTTGTGATTTTTACCCCTAGGTATTTAAACTGATCTGCTATGGTAAAAGGTAGGGTGTCCAATCTAATATCATATGCTTGTGAATTCACTGGAAAGAGTATACTTTTATTCAGATTAATTCTAAGACCAGATATCTTTTGAAATTCTGTTAGTGCTGTTAAAACTGCAGGCACAGTGTTTTCTGGGTCTGATATATATAAAACTATATCATCTGCATATAGAGAAATTTTCTGTTCCAGTCCTTCTCTGATAATTCCCTTTATCCGATAAGAATTTCGACAGTGAACCGCCAGTGGTTCAATGGCGACTGCAAACAACAGTTGTGACAAGGGACATCCCTGTCTGGTACCACGTTCCAGCTTAAAGTAGTCTGAACAAATGTTGTTAATACAAACTGAAGCTTCTGGATTGGTACACAGTAGTTTGATCCATGCACAAATACTCGGGCCAAACCCAAATTTCTCCAATGCAGTGAAAAGGTAGTTCCATTCAATCATATCAAATGCTTTTTCTGCGTCTAATGATAGTAATATCTCTGGGGTGTTCGATTTTGCTGGTGAATATATAACAAACAAGCGTCAGAGATTGGAAGATAGGTGTCGGCCTTTAATAAATCCAGTTTGATCCTGTGATATTACTGAGGGCAGCACTTTCTCCATCCTTCGAGCTAGAATTTTTGAGAGTATCTTAACATCGTTATTCAGGAGTGAAATTGGTCTGTATGATGCACATTGTAACAAGTCCTTATTTTGTTTAGGAAAGATGGTGATTAATGCTTGATGAAATGTTTGAGGTAGTATTTGGTTGTCTCTAGCTTCTGTAAATGTTGCCAATAAGAGGGGAGCTAGTGGAGTGGAGAATTTCTTATAAAATTCTATGGGGTAACTGTCAGGACCTGCTGATTTCCTGCTTTGAAGTGACTTTATAGCATCTAGTAATTCTGTTAGCGTCAGAGGTTTATCCAGTTCCTCTGCACTTAAAGCATCTATTTGTGGTGTCTGTAATGTATCCAGAAAGGCATTAGATTGTGTGTTGTCTTCTTTGAACTCAGTAGAATATAAGGATTTATATATAAACAGGTGCAAAAGTTTGGCAAACTTTTTGGTCGTAACCCGATTTGTACGTGTTCAGAGACGTTCGTGAACCGAGGTTCCACTGTGTGTGTGTGTGTGTGTGTGTGTGTGTATGCAGCTGGAGATCCACAAAGGGAGAAAAAAATTAATCACGTATCATAAAGTAGTTTTTATTCCTGAGCTTTCAATCCCTGCCAGGGGTTTTCATCAGAGGATAATGCTTAGATTTACAAGAATCAAAGGCAATATATAGCAAAAAAAATACGTGTGGGAGGGTGGCTAAGTCAGTGTGATCAGGAGGGGTGTAATGGGTGTACAGTTTATTTATTATGAACATGTTCTTCTTAAGTTTGCATATGCTGGATTTATGTCCAAGTGTCTGTTGATGGCGTTCTCATTTGATAGCCAAGATTCGGTCAGCTCTCTGGCACTTTCAGTACTGGCCTTAAATTTTACTTGTACATTGTCCCAGTTAAATGTATGTCCTGTTGATAGTGAGTCTTTTCTTCCGACGGCGTTACGATGTTCCTGTTGTGATTCGTTTTGAAGTTTGTCATATGTATAACGCTGAGCAAGAACGGCATGGAATGCTATAAACTGCGTTTCGTGTTTCTGCTGTCGATTTCTTGTTTTTAGCATTAAAGAGGCCCGTGCGCAAATTGTTTGTGGGTTTGTGTGCTATTCTGACGCCTGATTTGGCCAGGATGCGCGCTGTACCTTCAGACACCTTGTGGTGATAAGGGAGTGAGTGCCAGGTGGGGTGGGGGTTCAGATTCAAGTCGATTGTTTGCTGAATTTTTTGGCGTCTTCTGTGTAAGCTCTGATTAATGAATGTTTTTGAGTATCCGTTTGAAGTGAAAAGATGGAAGAGATGACGTCTCTCATTCATTTTTGTTTCCTTCGTATTACAATGGGTGTGAACTCTTCTGAATAGAGTTTTAACACAGCTCCGTTTATGAGCTACCGGGTGGTTGCTGGTGAAGTGTAATATCTTGTCTGCGTAGCATTCTTTACGGTAAACACTTGTGGTCAGGATGGCGTCATTATTTTTTTTGATGTAGATGTCCAGGAAGCAGATGTTTTGGTTAATTTCTTTTTCCATTGTGAATTGGATTGCAGGGAATATTGTGTTGATATGGTTGTAGAATTCATTCAGCTGGTCATTTTTTAGTATGATGAATGTGTCGTGTACATAGTGTATCCAAATTTTGGGTGTGAACTGGGATAGAGCCATGTTTTCAAATCGCTGCATTACCAGTTCCGCTAGAAATCCTGAGAACGGCGATCCCATTGGCATGCCTTTTTTCTGAGTGTAGTATTTGCCGTTGAAATGAAAGTGAGTTTTTTGATACGTGATTAATTTTTTTTTCCCTTTGTGGATCTCCAGCTAGCTAAATACATACATACATACACACACACACACACACACACACACTGGAACCTCGGTTCACGAACGTCTCTGAACATGTACAAATCAGGTTACGACCAAAAAGTTTGCCAAACTTTTGCATCTGTTTACGACCACACACTCGGTATACGAACAAGCCAGTTTCCCTTTGGGTTTGTGCGCACTGCTGATTTCCACACGTGTTCAGTCTCTCCCTGTGCATTCCCTATGCAGCGAGCGAGTGGGAGATAGAAATGCACGCGCAAGAGAGAGAGAGAGAGAGAGAGAGACACACACGCGAGACAGAGAGAGACACGTGCGCCGAATAAGGCCGAGAAGGCAGTTGAAGAATGCACCGGGCTTGTTTTTAAAGAGACTGATTCGAGCATTGTTTTAACCTCGTTATATTTAATGAAGACTTCTCATAGCGTGCATTGTTGCAATGTAACTTTTCTTGGTTGTTTATTAAAATTACAGATTTTTCATATGTTCATTTTTTTCCCCATGCTTAAAACTCATTTAAAAAAAAAAAAAAAACTGCTTTTAGCGAGTGGTTCATAGTGCTATGGCGCGAACTCTTGCAATGTTCAACAACAGAGAAAACTAAGGTTTTCTCAGTGTTATTCGATGTTTTTACATTGAATGCACAGCGTAATAGTAAACTATATTTGTGCTTAAAAATATCTTTAAAAAAAAAAATATATTTACATATAGTCCGTACGGTCTGGAACGGATTAATTGTATTTACATACAATCCTATGGGGGAAATTACTTCGGGTCACGACCAGAGTTTTGGAACGAATTACGGTCGTGACCCGAGGTTCCACTGTGTGTGTATATATATTATATTATATACACACACACACACACAATTATATATATTATATACACATACATACACACACACATACATACATACATACATACATAGTTAGGTCCATAAATATGTGGACAGAGACAACTTTTTTCTAATTTTGGTTCTGTGCATTACCACAATGAATTTTAAATGAAACAACTCAGATGCGGTTGAAGTGCAGACTTTCAGCTTTAATTCAGTGGGGTGAACAAAACGATTGCATAAAAAATGTGAGGCAACTAAAGCATTTTTTTAACAATCCCTTCATTTCAGGGGCTCAAAAGTAATTGGACAAATTAAATAACTGGAAATAAAATGTTCATTTCTAATACTTGGTTGAAAACCCTTTGCTGGCAATGACAGCCTGAAGTCTTGAACTCATGGACATCACCAGATGCTGGGTTTCCTCCTTTTTAATGTTCTGCCAGGCCTTTACTGCAGCGGCTTTCAATTGCTGTTTGTTTGTGGGTCTTTCTGTTCGAAGTTTAGTCTTCAACAAGTGAAATGCATGCTCAATTGGGTTAAGATCAGGGGCCTCATGTATAAACGGTGCGTACACACAGAAATGTTGCGCAAGAACGTTTCCACGTTCAAATCGCGATGTATAAAACCTACACTTGGCGTAAAGCCACGCACTTTTCCACGGTACCTCATACCCTGTCGTACGCAAGTTCTCCGCTCGCTTTTGCAGACTGGCGGCACCCAGCGTCAAGGCAGTGCTACTGTTCCTGTGTGGTTACCCTAACTTAGATCCACATCCACGACGGCGGTTTTATTAAATACACTGAAATTAACCGCATATCGTTCATAAATTTAATGCATCTGATTGTAATGAACCTGTAACAATATAAAGGTCCACAGAATGGTCAAACTATTCTAAATACCATAACTGCTTTAGCGTTGTTACTCTCACTGCACCTTCTTCTTCTTCTGTCAGCTGCTCCCGTTAGGGGTTGCCACAGCGGATCATCTTTTTCCATATTACTCTCACTGCACTACTCGGAGTATTTATATCACTGTATCCAAGTGTGAATCACAGATCTACAGTGATTAGAAAGAGAATTATTGGTATACAGCAGCAAGCACTCGCTGCCTCAGCCATTCGCTATTTGAACTGCTCTCATCCGACCAATGCTTCACAGCCTTTCCTGTTTGGACCTCACGGTTCACAAACAGTTTCATCCCAAGAACTATACATGCACTCAATCAGTCTATCAAGTGCTCCTTTTAGAACTGTTTGTACTTGCAAGTTACCGTGAGGTAACTGTACTTATGATAGTTATAATATTGCACAACCTGAGCCACTTTATAAAGTGCATATTTATATATGATGACGATATCCTTTTTAAGATGAAATGCAGCAAATATGTTGATTATATTATACAGATAAAACTTTAACTACATGGTGCCGCAGCGCTAGCGAGCTTGAACTTCGTTCACGGATTGTTCCTGCCTCGCGCTGTATTCATGCTGTGGCTGGCGCGACACTGGAAGGATAGATGGATAGAATAATTAAACATTACAAAGATATTTGATGTTCCTTAAAAGTTTTGAAGAATTGGCGTTCTAAGCTTACAGATGGCTTAACGTCTATTACAGAGCTGATTGTGTGGCGATTGGGTATTTGGAGAAAGAAAAGTAAGGACAGGAATTGGGGGTTAGTACGTTTGAAAAAGACAGTACTTCTGTAATAAAGCACTTCATTGAAGGTCACGCATGGCGCAGCAAGCATCTTGCTGTAAGACATGAACAATCACTGTGCCACCGTGTTCCCATGTTTAATAACATGCTTTCACGTATACTTCTCAGTATTTTAATTATTCAGAGAGCTGTAATATTACGAATGTAATGGATTCTGTGTCCTGTCAGAGGAAGAGCACGTAGTGATTCAGGCACATAGAGCACATATAAGATCAAATACACAACAAAGCATTTAACGTGCTATTTAAGTTACGATGGGATTTGAGAAACTAGTAAATTATACGATTTTAAGATGAAGTTTATGATGTTCTACTTTAATGACAAAATAAACTATGTGATTAAAGTGGAAATTTCAAGATTGAAGTTGACATTTCATGCTTTTTTCACACTGTGTGCCTTTTTTTCCCCACTGTACCTTAATAAGCTTTCATATGACACTCAGACGGTGGGCTACGAGTCGCCTTTTCACGCCGACTTTGATATGTGACATCTTTTTTATTTCGGGCATTGTGCAACTTTGTGAACTTCAGCTTTCGCGTTTCTCCGACATGCTAGGTCACTCGATCAGCTTCCTTTTGTTGCTTATATAACTGTTTAAACCAACAAATAGTACGTTTTTCTTTGCCTCCACTTGGTATTCTCTGAAATTCTTCTATTTTTCCTCATACTTTTGCCATTGCCTTTTCACAGAACGCTGAGCTTAAAGGCTATTTATACTGATTTGCATATTCAAAGAGGCATAATTCTGGGAGGAGTTGGGGCGGGACAGCAAGCGCGTGCACATGCATTTATTTCCACGCTGAGCAGGATTTATGTAGCGGAAGAACGCGGAAGTTGGCGAACGCACAGATTCCTACATCTGGATTTTTCTGTGCGCAAGCACATTTCGGCTTTTGTGCTTACGTCATGTTATAGTGCGAATTCTACGCGCGCCGTTATGCATGAGGCCCCAGGTGACTGACCTGGCCATTCAAGAATTTTCCACTTCTTTGCTTTAATAAACTCCTGGGTTGCTTTGGCTGTATGTTTTGGGTCATTGTCCATCTGTATCATGAAACGCCACCCAATCAATTTGACTGCATTTAGCTAGATTTGAGCAGACAGTATGTCTCTGAACACCTCAGAATTCATTCGGATGCTTCTGTCCTGTGTCACATCATCAATAAACACTGCCTCCACCGTGTTCTACAGATGATGTGGTATGCTTTGGATAATGAGCTGTTCCACGCCTTCGCCATACTTTTTTCTTGCCATCATTCTGGTAGAGGTTGATCTTGGTTTCATCTGTCCAAAGAATGTTTTTCCAGAACTGTGCTGGCTTTTTTAGATGTTCTTTAGCAAAGTCCAATCTAGCCTTTCTATTCTTGAAGCTTATGAGTGGCTTGCACCTTGCAGTGTGCCCTCTGTATTTACTTTCATGCAGTCTTCTCTTTACGGTAGACTTGGATATCGATATGCCTACCCTCCTGGAGAGTGTTGTTCACTTGGTTGGCTGTTGAGAAGGGGTTTCTCTTCACCATGGAAATGATTCTGTGATCATCCACCACTGTTGTCTTCCGTGGATGTCCAGGTCTTTTTGCTTTGCCAAATTCACCAGTGCTTGCTTTCTATCTCAGGATGTACCAAACTGTAGATTTTGCCACTCGTAATATTATAGCAATTTCTCGGATAGGTTTATTCTGTTTTCGCAGCTTAACAATGGCTTCTTACACATGCATGGAGAGCTCCTTTGACCACATGTTGTCTGTTCACAGCAAAATATTCCACATGCAAGCATCACACCTCAAATCAACTCCAGGCCTTTTATCTGCTTAATTGATAACGACATAACATACTTGCCCACAACTGCCCATGAAATAGCCTTTGAGTCAATTGTCCAATTACTTTTGAGCCCCTGAAATGAAGGGATTGTGTTAAAAAAATGCTTTAGTTGCCTCACATTTTTATGCAATTGTTTTGTTCACCCCACTGAATTAAAGCTGAATGTCTGCACTTCAACTGCATCTGAGTTGTTTCATTTAAAATTCATTGTGGTAATGTACTGGACCAAAATTAGAAAAAAGTTGTCCAAATATTTATGGACCTAACAGTGTGTGTGTATTATTTTATATTATATATATATATATATGAGTACTGTGCAAAAGTTTTAGGCAGGTGTGAAAAAATGCTGTAAACAAAGAATGCTTTCAGAAATATACATAATGATTGTTTATTGTTATCAATTTACAAAATGCAAAGTGAGCGAACAAAAGAAAAATCTAAATCAAATCAATATTTGGTGTTACTACATTTTGCCTTCAAACCAGCATCTATATATATAATTCACTAAGCCGCCGACAAGTAGCCACCCATAGAAAGCAAGCCGGAAGGGGCGTGGATTCAATAAACCGCCGACAAGACAGACGCCAATGGCGCACGCAGGAAGGAGCCATGCCCACCAACTCTTAGACCATTGGATAC
Organism: Erpetoichthys calabaricus; assembly: GCF_900747795.2. Classification (NCBI taxonomy): domain Eukaryota; kingdom Metazoa; phylum Chordata; class Cladistia; order Polypteriformes; family Polypteridae; genus Erpetoichthys; species Erpetoichthys calabaricus. Next base: position 121,467,432 of record NC_041406.2, on the reverse strand, counting down.
GACGAAAACTCACAGAGCCACGCCCACCAACTCGGACGTGACGCCTCGGAAAACATGCCGTCATTTCTGTTTGTCTGTGCCACAGTCCGCATGCAGCTCTGAGCCAGGTTGACTTTTCATTAGTCAACCTCAGTGGAACCTTGGTTCACACAGAGGCAGCGTCAGAGAGAGACAGAGGCACACACTGGCAGCCCGATAGAGAGAGCCGCGCACACACACAGGCAGCGCGAGAGAGAGACAGAGGCATACACACAAGCAGCGCGAGAGAGAGCCGCGCGCACACACACAGGCAGCGCCAGAGAGAGACAGAGGCACACACAGGCAGCCCGAGAGAGAGAGTCGCGCACACACACAGGCAGCGCCACAAAGAGACAGAGGCACACACAGGTAGCCCAAGAAAGAGAGCCGCGCACACACACTGGCAGCGCCACAGAGAGACAGACACACACACACACACACACACACACACACACACACACACAGGCAGCGCGAGAGAGCCGCGCAATCCTTTAAAACTGAGATTAAAACACAATGAAGGAAGCAGTCTTTATAAAACAATAAGCCCTGTGCCTCTTTTTCATTAGCGTCTCACCTGCTTCACTGATGCAGGCCCTGCAACAGTCGAGACGCTCTCTCACTAGCTGACCTTCTCTGTGCCTGACTCCACTACTGTCAGTCGCCTGATTAAAAATGGCCTTTTGAAGGGGAGATATGGACCCGCTATACCACAGGAACACATTGCCTTCGAGCCTGCTCTCGCTCCCTCTAACGTACCGGCTTTCTCTCTCTCCTCACTCGCTCGCACACTGCACAGGGGAGAAATGCCTGCAGCACGACTCCACCTGGAAACCGTTTCAGCCACACCTCCACGCCCCTCGCTACGCTGTGAGTGCGATGATTATTTATTTAAAAATGGTCTTTTGAAGGGGAGCTGTGGACCCGCTATACCACAGGATCACCTGTGACATTGCCTTCACATTGTTTTCCTTTTATTTATGATCCCGTCGAGCAGATCAGACACCCAGGCAAACAACACTGAATAATCAATAGCT
>NC_041406.2:121406380-121456380 GCF_900747795.2 Erpetoichthys calabaricus | reverse complement strand
AAAGCACTATTAACCGTTCAACTGCAGAAAAGGCTCCATATTAACAGTGAGTGCGATCCTCCTTATTACTTATCTATATTTCGCATGCTGAGAAAGAAACAAGTCATGAATACACGGTCACGGGTACAAAACGATTCGGAAAGGAAAACAGGAACAAACACACGAACACGAAAGAAACAACAAAATAGACGGCGGAGCATAAAACGCGCTTCTCAAACTCCGGGAGAAAAAATGTCTCGGATCAAAAAACGAAAAGCACAAGTGACACCGTTACAGAGACGTGCCCAAATGGACAGACACAATGAACGTAGGCGCATACAGCGTGCGTCTCAAAGTGCTGCATCGAAACAAGCACGATTTCAAAACGAAAGAGCTCGCGTCTCAGACATACAAAAAAGGGAGCGAAGAATAAATGAAGGCAGACGTCTACAACGCGCAAATGAACTGCCATAAAAAAAGAAAGCAAGACTCTAAAACCAGAAAGCTCAAATGACCGATATACAAAAACGAACAAGGCTCGATACAAACAATGCACGATGTAGACTGAAACGGACTTTGCGCAAAGCGGAGGCGAATAAATTAAAAGAAAAAAATAGCGCGTCCCAAATACTGGAGATGCAACAACGCGGCACTCAAACGCCAAAAGCAAAACATGCACGTCGCGGACATCAACGCCAGACACATGTTAAACGCTTACGCCAAATGGCTGAAAACACCTTCAATAATGAATCCACTATTGAGGAAAATTCAATGGGATTAATGAATGTCATTTGCAATCATTGTCATTCACTTAACTTCCCAGAAGAAACAACTAGCAATACAAATAATGAATTTACACGTTGTTGTCAAAAGGGGCATATTAGACTGCCTCATTTACATTCATATCCTGAATATCTACAGAAGCTTCTAACTAACGATGTGCCTGAAAGTAAAAACTTTATGAACTTCATTAGATCCTACAATAGTTCATTTGCTTTTGCATCTACCTGTTGTACATATCAGGCCACCAAAAGGCAATGGCCCATACTGCTTTCGCATATGTGCACAAATATTGCATCGCATTGGAACAGTGCACCCTGAAACAAATCAACAACGCAAATATGCACAAATATACATCCTAGATCCAGATGAGGCAATCTATCAACGAATGAACCTTCCTGAAAACAAACAATGCACAGAGCTTATAATGAGAAACGTCACTCATGTCATAAACAATCACCCATTAGCTAAGTGTATAAAAATGCTACATGAAGTTGAAAAGGAGGCCAATACAAAAGTAAATACAGAAGGTAAAGCAGCAACTAAAATTGCTTTGGTCTTGATAAAGGACAAAGAACAAGATCCAAGACTAACCCGGCCAGATTACCACAACACAACCTTACCCTTAAAAACGGAACAATAATCATGCTATTAAGAAACCTTAACACTAAACAGGGTTTATGCAATGGCACAACATTAGTCGTCAACACCATGACACAATGTTGTTCAAGCAACAGTTCTTACAGGATCACATGCTAACAATACTGTTCTCATTCCTAGAATTGACCTTACGAGTTCTGACCTAGAATTACCTTTTACGTTGAAACGCCGACAGTTCCCCATTAAACCTGCATTTGCCATTACCATCAACAAATCACAAGGACAAACCATGGACAAGGTTGGCATCTACCTCTCTGAACCCGTTTTTGGACATGGACAACTTTATGTTGCCTTCTCACGTGTTCGATGTTCATCTGACGTTAAAGTTAAAATTATAAATGATCCATGCCAAGGAAGACTCATTCAAGGACAAGACACCATCTTTACTACTAATGTTGTATACAAAGAAATATTCCAATAAAACATTACTCTATGCCAAACACTCTATTTTTTATTTCTATACGAAACATCCAAACCTACACACTATTCAATATCTAATTCATACATCTCACTCTTTGTCATGCCCCAACGCCAGGGGTTGGCGAGCGAAGCGAGCAGGGGGGCGGAGCCCCCTAGTTACTGAAGAAAGAGAAAAAAAAATTAAACAGCCAAATGGGGCTATGCCTACGAAGTTAAAAGGTTTACATAAAACAGAAATATATATTTTATTTTTACTTGCTTAACTTGTGGAGGGTGTATCCTGTAGCAAAGCCCTAACTTTTTTCGTGAAAGCCCGTTTCAGTCAATAAGTCTTAAAAAAACGTGTAAAGATATTGACAATAAGCTAAGCAAACCCAGGAAGACATGGAATCGTTTAAATCAAGGATCATTACATCTTCCTTTCTTAAAGAGAAGTAAGGCAGTACTTATAAGCTTACATATTTATATATAGACATACATACATATATATATATATATATCTATATCCGAAGCCGTGCAAGCACACTCTTGAGAATGCAACGTATAGTTGTACAGAAGAAAAGCAATCTTGCCTCAAATGAATGGCAACCTTTTGTAGGTCTATGAACTTAATTTAAACTTTAGGTTTACACGGTGCTTTCTTTCCGAAGTACCTGCACTCATGAATATGTCTGTATGTGTCAGTCGATCAAATCCACGCGCTTTGCACCGGCGAAGTACCGCTTTTAAATTTTTATTAAGAAGAAAATAAAACGTTTTTAAATTGAGGGAAAATATACTAATGGCCAACCATAAGCGTTACCTGGAAGTAACCACCCATACAATCAGATTGTGAATCAGACTACGAATGCCGTGAATGTAATTACACACTCACTGCACTTGCTTACGGTAATCGAACCTCGGACGTCAGCGCTAGAGGGGCTTAGCAGCGGTGAAGTATTGCTTTTAAATTTTAATTAAGAACAAAAGAAAACCTCAGAGGTTACCTACCAGGTAACGGTCATGGTTGGACAGCAAGTGACGTAACATCAGCCACGGTGCCTTCAGTTGTGAGAAGCAGATCATAGAATGATTGAAAATAGTTTTGCATTTACCTTTTTAGTAAAAGGCGAGCTTTTAAGCCTGACAAATCACCCAGTAAATGCACACGATTAATTGCACATGTGTTAATATGTATGGTTACACAGTATTAAAAGACAGTGAACAACGTGAATCACCTTTGTTCCCGCGTTTGATAAAAGGCGAGCTTTTAAGCCTGAGAAATGACCCCGTAAATGCACACGTTTAATTGCACGTGTTAATATGTATGCTTACACAGTATTAAAAGCAGTGAAAAATTAACGTCATTTACCTTCGTTCCCGCGTTTGACTCGTGCTGTAAATCTCTTCCTTGTTTTTAGTTCACGTGATTACGTAGGAGGCGTGATGACGCGATACGTGACTCCGCCTCCTCCATTAGAGCATATGGACAAAAAACATGTTCCAGTTATGACCATTACGCGTAGAATTTCGAATTGAAACCTGCCTAACTTTTGTAAGTAAGCTGTAAGGAATGAGCCTGCCAAATTTTAGCCTTCCACCTACACGGGAAGTTGGAGAATTAGTGATGAGTCAGTCAGTCAGTGAGTGAGTCAGTCAGTCAGTCAGTGAGGGCTTTGCCTTTTATTATTATAGATATATATATAAATATATATATATATATATACACTAGCAAAATACCCGCGCTTCGCAGCGGAGAAGTAATGTGTTAAAGAGGTTATGAAAAAAAACGGAAACATTTTAAAAATAACGTAACATGATTGTCAATGTAATTGTGTTGTCATTGTTATGAGTGTTGCTGTCTTTTATATATATAATATGCACACACACACACACATAAACATATATATACATAAACATATATACATACATATCTACATATACACATATCTACATATACATACGTATATACACATCCACATAAACATATATATACATATAGAAATTTACATATCTACATATATATATATATATATATAGACATAGATATATACATACATACATTCACATATATATATATATATATATATACTGTATATATACATATGTACTTATTGGCTCCTGTATTTAGGATATGGCAGGTTGGATAATGGATGGATGGACATTTGTATGCATAGCCCTATTTGCCCATTTTCTTTTTTTTTCTTTCTTCAGTAATATTTCAGCAAACCCGGAGCTTGTCAGTTCAAATCCTGGTACTGACACCACTGTGTGACCCTGAGGAAGTCACTTCACCTGCCTGTGCTGCAAAAAACAAAAGTAATGTAACAAATTGTACTTCAGATGTTGTAAATTGGTGGAATAAAGGCATAAGTCAAATAGATAAATATGTATTATACACATAGGAACTATTCATTTATTTTCAGTTAAGTCATCTGCAGCAAACTTTTATAAATGACGGTTTCTCCTTTTTAGATAGTGCAAACTGTTTCTTCTTCATTGACGTTTTCTCTTGGAGAGCTTTTTTCATTTCATTGAAAATGAAAGCAGCAGCTGCCAAAATATGTAGCTTTCTTATTAATTTTTCAACATTGTGTAAAATAAATGTATAAAGTAACATAAAAGGTTTAAATACTGGTTATTCTTTTACACTAAAATATTACTACACAGATACAAAAAAAGTTAAATGGATATGTTCTTTTTCTTTAAGGAGATTAAATATTACTGAAGAAAGAAAAAAAAAATTAAACAGCCAAATGGGGCTATGCATATGAACTTAAAAGGTTTAAATAAAACAGAAATATATATTTTATTTTTACTTGGTTAACTTGTGGAGGGTGTATCCTGTAGCAAAACCCTAACTGTTTTCGTGAAAGCCCGTTTCAGTCATTAAGTCTTATGTGTGTGTTTATGTATGTGTGTATATACATGTAGATATGTGTATATGTAGATATGTATATATATGTATATGTATATAAATGTTTATGTGTGTGTGTATATTATATATATATAATATATATATAATATATATATATATATATATATAAAAGACAGCAACACTTATAACAATGACAACACAATTACATTGACAATCATGTTACGTTATTTTTAAAATGTTTCCTTTATTTTTCATAACCTCTTTAACACACTATTTCTCTGCTGCGAAGCGCGGGTATTTTGCTAGTATATATATATATATATATATATATATATATATATATATATATATATATATATATATATATATATACACACACATACATATACACACATACATGCAGTTTCAATAACATAGAAATCAATATAAATATTAACATCATTATCATATGAGAATATGAAGTAATATATAAGAAGCACATTTCATATAAATATAAATTATTAAACAGTAAAATCTTCTTCTGTAATTTGCTACCGTGGCAATTTGTGTGTCTGTCCAGGATTTTAAATCACCTGTAGCTCGCAAACCGTTTCACCTATTGACTTGAAATCTGGTACACATATAGTACGTCACGTCTACTATCCGCTTTATGGGTGATGATTGTATTACTCTTTTTATGTTTATTTTATTTTATTGTAGAATCAACTCCTATCTGCGCACACCAGGGCGGCCGTGGGCGGATGCGTATGGTGTATTCACTCCATGTTATCGTGCATTGCGCTGTCACTGGTATTTTGATAAAAGAATTTGAACAACATATAAGAAGCGTATAAATTATTAAACAGTAAAACATTAACATTTAAGAAGTAAAGTTAGATTAAGTACTACTGCAGTGCCCTCGGGTATACCTCATTTTTTGTTTGTCCATGACATGCTTAAATGTATACATTTTTTGGTGTACCTACCCGAGAACACGCGACATATAACCGAGCGTGGGAGAAGCATGGATTTTAAACACGCGTTGAGTTCATCTGCTGGTCTCCCTCGTGGAATAACTGGTAATGTTTGAATAAAATCTACAGCGAGTAAAACGACATTACCTCCTATTTTTTTTTTTTTACGATCTCTGAGATGTTGCTTTTTTCGGTTCAAGGCTTCATAAGCTCTTTTATGTTGTATGGTGTACTTATCCCAAACCATCATCTTTGAATGTTGCAAGACTTTCGCCTTGTATGTAGATCGGGGTAATTACATTCATTGCATTCCTAGTCTGAATCACAATCTGATTGTATGGGTGGTTACCTGGCACTGTAGGGTTGCCACCCGTCCTTTAAAATACGGAATCGTGCCGCATTTGAGAATGAAATTGCGCGTCCCGTTTTGAATCAATACTGGACGGGATTTCTCCCGTATTTTTTTTATCATTTTTTTTAAAGCAGCGTCTCATGCAAATCATCCCACACGCATTTTATGAAGATGCCTCCTTTCCTACTTTTGATTGGGTAATACTTGATGTCATCGTTAGTTTGATTGGTCTTTTTAACTGTCCAGTGAGGAGGGCGTGTCTTTTAAGTAGAGTCTGGAAAGTGTTGGCACTGAGATGTGGCGTCAGCGCCAGAGTTGAAGCCCCTAATGTTGCGGTCAGCAAGTCGGCTAACATCCGCCATGTGCCGTCTTTCAGTTGCGAGAAGCAGATCATAGAATGGTTGAAACTGTTGCCCCTAACATTGCGCCACGGCGTGTGGTTCGTTTATACCTCGTGTGTTCTCATTAAACTTTTATGTCGCGAATATGTTATTGCAATCCGCAGCGGGAGCGTTTCTATAAACTTAATTTAAACTTACGTTTTACACCGTGCTTTGTTTCCCTTATGAACATGCTTGTATGCTTAACTCGCTCCGTTCTCAATTGTTTAATTAATTTTTTGCTCTTCGCTGTTTGCGGCTGTTCCTCCATTTCCCCCTACTTCGTTCTTTTATCTCGCGAATATGTTATTGCAATCCTTAACGGGAGCGTTTCAATAAACTGATTGAAAATAGTTTTGCATTTACCTTTTTAGTAAAAGGCGAGCTTTTAAGCCTGAGAAATCACCACGTAAATGCACACGTTTAATTGGACATGTGTTAATATGTATGGCTACACAGTATTAAAAGACAGTGAACAACGTCAGTTACCTTTGTTCCCGCGTTTGATAAAAGGTGAGCTTTTAAGCCTGAGAAATCACCCCGTAAATGCACACGTTTAATTGCACATGTGTTAATATGTATGCTTACACAGTATTAAAAGACAGTCAAAAATTAACGTTATTTACCTTCGTTCCCGCGTGTGACTCGTGCTGTAAATGTCTTCCTTGTTTTTAGTTCACGTGATTACGTAGGAGGCGTGATGACGCGATACGTGACTCCGCCTCCTCCATTACAGTGTATGGACAAAAAATATGTTCCAGTTATGACCATTACGCTTTGAATTTCGAAATGAAACCTGCCTAACTTTTGTAAGTAAGCTGTAAGGAATGAGCCTGCCAAATTTCAGCCTTCCACCTACACGGGAAGTTGGAGAATTAGTGATGAGTGAGTCAGTCAGTCAGTGAGGGCTTTGCCTTTTATTATTATAGATATATATATATATATATATATATATATATATATATATATATATATATATATATATATATATATATATATATACATACATACTGTACATACACAGTTTTGAAGACCATTACAACCAGACCGATTCGGATACTGTTTATAACAAAATTGGTAAAATTATGTCAGCACGCAGAATTACATTGCAACAAAGGGTCCGCACACCACCACTGAAAGGTTGCCGACCCCTGCTCTAAAATATATCCGATAATTTTGAAATACAAAACCTTAAAAATAAATGGCCTATAAATCTGATTTGCAATTTCATAAGCAGATAATTTAATCAGAAGACTGTAAAATAGAAAAGAAAAAAAATTAAAGCAAGCTGCAGGACTACTGATACTTAAATTGGACTGACAAAGTATGAACTTAGAAATGGGAGACAACAACTGTCAGTTAAAGCAGCAGTTTCAGTTTCCCAAAAACAAAATTATGGAAACATCCAGTAGATAGAATATTTGAATATAGTTAAAAAATGTAATTATTTATGACAAGCTTTACTCGCCACCAAAATAAAGTAAAAATCGATTTCATTGCAAAGCTCATACAATACATTCCCCCACAAAAAACCTACTCATTACACATTTAGAAATTGGAATATTAATAGGATAACAGTTGTATCCATTGGAACTTATGATTTCAGGTATTATTGGTACTCTATGATACTGAAATCGAGCCCAGTGCCTACGAGAGTAGCAAGACCGATATATTAACATTGGGCTGAACTGAAGGGACCGCTAATGGATATTGTGTTGTTCCATGCGTCCAGTCTAACTTGTATACAATGGTAAGAAAACATTACATACCAAACTGGGCATACCGCCATTGTGTATTTAACTCTTTTAGGGCGGATGTCGACTTTTGTCGACAGGAGGGGTCGAGGGCGAATGTCGACAAAAGTCGACATCCAGGGATAGAGGGTGACAAAACTCACTGTCACGTCGCAGGCATTCCCTCTGTACTTGGAGGAATGCTAGTTCCTAGTAGGCAATTAATCCCTGCGTGTGCGTGAGTTGCGAAATGTAAACAATGGCAAGATGGCATCGACATGTCACAAGGGAGCAAAACGAGTGCAGAAAAGAAAACACTCGGCAGACAATGTTTTGCGCATTATCGCGGAGTCGGACTCTGATTTTTCAGAATCGGATTTTATTGACAGTGATCAGGAGATCGAACAAGAGAGTGAGAAGCCGGCATCAGTTGATCGGACACCAGCCGATGCCGCGCCAGCTGATCCGCTGCCAGCTGAGCACATTCATGCAGCCGATGCATCTACGGCAAGGTTCGCGTGGGAGGAATACACAGACATTGATCCGTGGGAGCCGAACTGGCTACCGGACTTCACAAGACAGCATGGCTTGCTGTTGGACACGACAGATCGCCAGCTGCTGAACTACTTCAGGCTGCTCTCTCCTGATGCTGCTTTTCAGCTACTGTCAGACGAGACAAACAGGTAGGCAGAGAAATTTTTTGAATCGCGGGCTGCGCTTGCATCACATTCTCGTTTTTCAAAGTGGAAACCCACAACAAAAGACGAGATGAAGCGCGCTGTGGCATTACAAATAGAGATGGGAACGAACTGGTGACATAACTTCAGGGAGCATTGGTCCAAATGTGCTTTGTCCCCTGGTGGCTTTGGACAGGTTATGCAGCGTGATGATAGGTACGTGATGCCGCAAAGTTTTATTCACTTCTGTAATAAACAGAAGCAAATCCCATGGGGTGAGCCAGGCTATAACGCCATGCATAAAGTTCAGCCCCTGCTTGACATTGTGGAACCTACATAGAAACAATTTTATCAGCCTGGCTGTGATTTGTCTGTGCATGAATCTATGATAAAATAAAAAGGACACCTTTTTTCTGCAAATATATGCCAGACAAGCCCACAAAGTATGGCATAAAGGATTTTGTACTGGCAGAAGCAAACACTGGTTTCTGCCTGAAAGCAATTACATATACAGGAAAGTATTTCTTTCAAAGAGAGAACTGTCTCTTGACAAGTCAGGTTGTGCTGGAGCTGCTTCAGGGCTATTAACATTTGGGTCATGTTGTGTACATCTGGACAATTTTTATACATGCCAGAATTGTTCATGGAGCTACAGAGCAGAGGAATTGGAGCTCGTGGCACAGTGAGGGTGAACAGGATACACATGGCTTCACAGTTGAAGCCAGAAAGGCTGAAGATGAAAAGAGGTGACAATACGGTTTTCATGAGGGCAGAAAACTTGGTGGCAGTGGCATGGTCTCTCTACAGTACACACTAACAATATATGTGAGAGTGCAGCAACAGACAATTGAAAAATAGGCACCAATTTCCCATTGGGATTAATAAAGTATCTATCTATCTATCTATCTATCTATCTATCTATCTATCTATCTATCAAAGCAACACATATTGTAAGCAGTGCAATGTGGCAATGACTGAAATTGGCTGCTTTGGGCGAGATCAGACTTTGCAGGACTTTGCTGTGTAAAATGTATGTGATATGTATGTGAAATCATAGAGTATGCAGGCTCATACAACATGCAAGACACTAACATGTCAAAAGTAAACATTTTTTGTTGATTTCAATTGCTTTGTGTTCTTTTTTTAAAAAAAGTTAGTTTTTGGAAAAATATTCAGCCCTGGGAGAAAAGAAAAAAAAAAAGCCCTAAAAGAATTAATAACATGGTAAACAACAGAAACTAACTTGTTTGTGGGCATCTATAATAGCTTTCTTAAATGACTTTGCACATTTAAAATAAAAACAGGTGCAACAACCCCAGTGACTAATGCTTTAGATGCTGGATCTGGGATCTATTTTCCCTCCTCCACAAAAATATACCCCTTCACAAAACAATTTTGTAATGTGCTATAGTAAAACTTCAAATGATTAAAAAAATATCAATGCAAACCTGCATTAGAAATGCATCCTACCCTACTCTCCAATCCTGCTCCTACCCTATTTTTGAAGTACGAGTGATGTTCAAAAAATTTCCACACCTTTATAATTTTGTTGGAAATGGTGAAGGTGGGAGGAGCAGTAATTGGGCATTAAAAAGTTGGTAGGATGCTGGAAAAATTGCATCACAATGTAGAAAAGTGATGTAATTTGTTTTTGAAATTCTTAATAGAGTTAAAGTGCAGAAACGTTTTGAACGTCCCTCGTAGATGTGTCATGTTTTCATACAAATGGCAGCTAAGGATCATATCCCATTAGAGTATGTTATGTAAGTAACTGATCAAAAGTAAAATACAAACAAAAAACATTACCAAAATGGTAAGCTTACCTTTCCCAATATTGAATTTAAGGGTTCCTCTTGAGCTCCATTTAGTTGTCCTTCCATGCTCCAGTGTTTAATTATTTTATCATCTCCAACCTATATTTAGGCCAAGAAAAAATAAAATTACCTCAATAACAGAAACCTGATTAATAATCAAGCATTATAATCATTTCATTCTTTAAGTGATTCATTGATTCATTGTTAGTACCAGCTTTTAAGAATTCAGGGTGGTGGTGACCAGAGCCAGTTGTGGTAGCAAAAGTTTGAATAAGGACATAGCCCTGGACAGTATACTCATACTCAATATTTAAATCATATATTCACACTAACTCCTGCTGGGCCAATTTAAGGTTAGCCTAACATGCACCTCTTTGACTCAAGGACCTGTCACATTACACAACTTTTCAGTTGCAGACTTCATTTACATAATCTTTGCAACACACTCCTGTGACTACCAGTCATGTAAGCGTGTCATACCCCAAATCTTAGACCAAACAGTCCGTGACTCACCCCAACAATATAAATAAGGTTTACTTGTGTTGTAGGGGTGGGCTCTGTGTGTGCAAGAGTTGAGAAACAATAAGCACTCAGCTGGAAGCATAACACATAAACATAACAGCAATGAGGAAGGAGGAACACAGGTGTTTTGACACTCACAAACAGAAAAGAGGCTCATCTTTTACTTGTCTGATGTTTTATATACTAAGGCAGAATGAAGAAAAACAGAAAAAAAACATGCAAGAGCTGAAATTGCAGCTGAATGGGCTATTCCTGGAAAGCATTTATTCAGTACTAGCTTTAAGAGAAAAAAACAAGTGGCTCTCAGAAAAAAAAAAAGTGCTGAGCTGATACTTTGGGAATTGTGAAACTATGCTGAAAAGACAGTCATGTAATGTGGTTTATACGACAGAATTGAAAGCACAACTTTTGTTCCATGTAATGGCCATGTACAGTATTACAGATTTATATTTGATCGATACATTTATATGAGTACTCTGAAAAACACAGCAAGCACATATGAACAAGGGTCTCTATAAGACACAGTGCATTTGTACTAACAATAATATGCTTAAAAAAAAAAAAAAAAAAAAAAAAAACTTTCAATATTTTTTTATTGCTACTGCAGATGGCAGATAGGACTGCTTGAAGACCATTACAGCCAATTCCGTAACATTCTAGTTATGCACCCCATAATAAAATCAAGTAGGTATTTAAAAAAAAACAAAAAAAACACTCAGAGTGGAACACCACACACAGGTTCAAATACAATCTGAGCAGCATCTACAGAAAAATATTTACACCATAATTAATATTCTCAAAGTAATATTGAAAAATGAATCAGACATGGTTAACACATTAAAAAGTAACCATCTTTATTTTATAAAAAAAAAAAAAAAGCACCAGAACTAGTGATATTCCAGTCAACTGGCCATGAACCTAAAAATGCATATTTTCACTCCAAATTACTGGATTGGTATTGAGAAAACTGCCCAATTTATATATATATAAATAAAAAATAAAAAAAAACTTTTTTTTTCTCCTTTATGCACAGTATTATGGCAGCTGAAGAAGTGCACATATTGTCTTGCAGCCAGGACTTCCTGTAAACAGAGAGTAGAGAAGCAGATTTTAAAAGAATGAAAAGACTAATCAAGTGAGGTTGTGTTTAGTACAGCAGCTCACATTTGTAATTAGAAAAATAAAGTTTTAATTTATCCTTGATGCTTAGTAAACAACAGGCTTGTTAGTTTAAGAGCCAAATTTATCTATTTTACGTGCAAACTTGTAATGGTTGTATCCTCTTACTAAACTTCTTATGAATACTTTATTATAGTTGTAGCTTTTAAAGATGTCTCATTTTAAATTTTTATGCCATATGGATTATGGACAAATATTTTGTATACATGCTCTAGTAGTTTAATCCCATGGGGAAATTTAGAATGGATTGAGTATGGAGTGGTCAATATAGTACTTCCATGTAAACTACACTCCAGAGATCACAGAAAATTACTCAATAAAAGAATAAAATACAACCAAATGTACTGTACATTCACATATTTATTACTAGCTGTCCCCCGCGTTAGAAGTGAAACAGGACAACGAGGAGGGCCCTGCCTGGCTCCCTACTCCGGACATCACACTTCCCCCCTCCCCTCGACCCACAGCCTCAGTCTTGGATTAGCGTGAATATATTGCTTCTACAAGCGAACTATGATTCTTAGCACAATGAGAGAAGTCTCAAAATCAACCGGAATGTTCAAGCTAATTATAGAAAAAAAAACAGATCTAAATCCATTAATTAGTTCTCTCATGAAAAGCAGAAATTGATTTATTATATTTTATAATCAGTAATGACGTACTACACGATAACGTGCAGTGAATACGCTCGACATGAGCATTCACAGTTTTCATCCTCTTTCTTGGTCTCTGTTTAGCATTTGTTTGCTCAGAGGTTGATGTGCTTGCTGCTTCCTGAGCAGGTCTTCTTTTCTCTGATTAAGTTAGTTTTTGTGTTGTAATTACTTAGTACGTTTTTCTTAATTTTTCACTTAAGCTGGCACTTAAGTCTTCAATCTGACTCAAGAATGATTAAAGATATGAAGAGTTAGAGGAAGTGACTGCGAAGGTGGTAGGGAATGAGAACGATGCACGTACACATGCGCCGCACGACCGCCCTGCCGAGAGTTGATTCTACAATAAAATAAAATAAAATAAAAAGAGTAATAAAAATTATCACTCCGAAAGCGGATAGTAGACATCACATAATATATGTCTACTACATTTCAGGTCAATAGGTGATACGGTTTGCGAGCTACAGGCGATTTAAAATCCTGGACAGACAAACGAACAGCCACGGTAGCGTAAGATATACAGTATATATGTACATAAATTAATGAACAGTGAAACAAACAGGAAAATTGAATCAAGTGAACAACTTAAACAATATTTAATTTCAAAATAAAAACACTGGGTCAAGTAAACAAATTGCATACACAGACAGATTGCTATATAGGTAACGTAATTCCCCTGTACATGCCAACCATACCAGGTTGATTGTGACCATAGGAACAAACTTTTCACAATTATTAGTGCGTATATTTCACACACATTTTCATATCTGCCTAAATAAGCACAACTACAATATAAAAATCGAGACTACCACATTCTTTCTCCATGATTTTCAAGCTGTTCTACACTAATTAAAACTTCAATAGCTGGCTCTTCACTCTTTCCATTTTTGTACGAATGTGTACTTTCTGCAGTATTATTTGTCCATTCAAGTTTAGCTGAACAAAATGCAATTTAGCCTCACAAAAAATAATGTGCATTTTCATCCTTTTTGCCTTATTGTTTGTCATGTTTGCTTCAATAAGCTCTCGTTAACTAAACGTCACAACCTAATTTTGCCTAATTATGGTAGTTATTGTTGGACATACTGTAGGTCCAACTATTTTTGATGGATATAGGAGATAAGTGCTAGATCAAACTGGACTAAAAACAATAGGTCTGGAGTACATTACAAGGCAAACATGATGCATCTTGCTTGTAGAAGATAACTTTCGAAATAACTGACCTATTATTGTAAATAGGGCTCACCGTTCAGAAATCTTGGAAACCGCTGGTTCTAAAATGTTCGATCTTTGCTAGGATGTAGTCCCTCCCACACACACACACACACACACACACACACACACACACACACACACACACACACACACACACACTAGCTGTGTGAAGTGTAGAAATGTCAGGTAATTGAAAGGAACTACTCTGGGGATCTGTCTCCTAGGAGGTTTCACTTTACAGACATGCTCGCCTTGCTTGTGTTATTAGCGGCTAGGAGAGTTTTTTTGTTTCCTCAGAGGTGGAGCCCTTACCTTGACTTCACCTCTCACTTCCATTAGAATCAGAAAAGACATTGGAGGTAGTTACTTCAAAAAAAAAAAAAATGTTTTTATTTATTTTTTTAAAAGTCAATGCAGTGGGTATAGTAAAGTGTGGGGACCCCCCACATTAATAAATCTGTAGTGCAGGGATAGAAACCAACCCATCAAGCAACAACAAACAGCATTTAAAAAAAAAAATTCTCCTTTATTGTGTTTTTCCTGCATTTGCAAAAGTGTCCCGAGTATTTTTAAGTACACCTCATTGTTTTAGTTATTAAGGATTGAGCCAGCAGCCACAAGACAGAAACTAATAGTGTGACACCATGTGCTGTCGGAGGTAGCTAAATGTGAACAGCTGACACAGAAAAGATTCTTTACACAGGAGTTATATATTATAAGAATTGAAGAAAAAATAAAAATGACAGTTTTCCATTTGGTTTGATGCCGCTCTGTCCATATTTTTTTTCTGCTTTTTTCAGATGTTTGATGAGATAGGCAACATCTTCCACACAATGCCACTTTGCATGAGTGGGTTTATAAGAATTATGGATTTTTTTTAATCTGCTTTAATGGGAATGTCTTAACACAATAGCCAGTGATCTTGCATTTAAAATGGGAATCATAAAAATGTCCAAAACTGAATTCATACTTTTAGGGTACTGGAGAATGTACACAAATCTGTTCCAAGTACACCTTTAGATCAAACTTTTGAGCAGTGGGGTAAAAACGACCGCCTCAGACTATGCTAGGAAGGGATGTAGCTATAAGTTTTACTAATGAAGATCAGCTAACCATTCAACATTACAAAAAGGTAGACTGAAAGAATGTGCAAAAATAGATCTACAAAATACTACAGTATTGCAAAGTAACATTATGATACAGTTAGATTGTGTTCTCTCTCTGACTTTATCAAATGTCTGATTTTTGCCTTGGAAGAAGACTTTTTTTTCCCCAAACTAATTACAGTCAAATAGGGACAGACAACTCTAGCTACCATTAAACTAAGCAAAAATGGAAAAGGAATATGAAAGGCAACTCAAATATAAACTATAAATTATTTTACTGTGGTTATTTTAAACAGTGCAACTAATCAGAAGCATGAGACAAATTAACTTAGCTACTTTCACTTAAAAACATACACAATCTGAAAAGCTTAGTGGTATAGTGATATGATGCACATGGACTAGGACAGTGGTGGCAAAACTATTGCATGTGTGCCAGAGGGGGCACTCAGAGCCCTCTCCAAGGGAATGCGCCCCAGCACAGAGTTCATTACTAGAAAGCCAGAGGGACGCGGGGCCGGGCTGCTCCCCTCCCCCTCTCCACACACACCCGAGTACTTTTCTCGCATCATTCGCCCCTCTGCCCAACAGACCAATGGGAGTGATTCCTACCTCCGGTCTGGGGTAAGGCGGGCGGCTCACATGTGGCGTGAGGGTGCAGAGCAGACTGCAGCCTGTTGAGTCCGTGGAGAAGGTGATTCCCGTGGTGGGGGTTGGAGATGATGTGGTATAGTGGGTCCACAGCTTAAAATTAAAAAGGCCAGTTTTAATAGATAATTGCCGCACTCGCGACTTAGAGGGGGGCTGGTAGTGTGGCCAGAGAGGTTCCCGGGAGCTTTGTGATGCGGGCGGTCCTCGTTTAAGTGCATCTGTAATTGTTGCCGGGAGCTGCTAATCACCACACCTGATCCATAATATATAATAGAAGCACAAGGCAGATGGAAAGGGGAGAAAAAAAAAAAAAAAAAAAAAAAAGAGAGGTTAATCAGGAGAACCTGCGTGAAACACTTGAGAATATAGAAGGGATGACAAAGGACAGCACTGTTACTTCTGAAAATGAAATCTTTGAAGTGTGGAATTCTCTGCCAAATAATTTTAAGTCAATGAAAGCACTTGGGATTGTTTTCCTTACTTTGTTTGGATCATCTTATGCTTTTGAGCAGCTGTTTTCAGCTTTGAATTATATCAAATCTGACACCAGAAACAGATGACCTGAATGCTACATGTGTTGCTCTCAAAACTTACAAAGTATGAGCCAAGGTTAGACAAATTATCAGCATGCATACAACAGCAAAACTCATATTAATTGTTCAAAAGCATGCCAAATGCAAACTTTTCCCTTTCAATAAAAAGTTGTTTGTATCATTGAAAGCTCTGTTATTGTGTTTTTCTTTTAAGACAAAAGATGCTAATGTAGGAGTTGTTTTATCTAAACTAAAACCTCAGTATTCGGGTTAAATTGCCGTGTTGGCACTTTGCAATAAATAAGTGGGTGTTGAGTTGCAATTTGTGCACTCTGTCTCTAAAAAGGTTCGCCATCACTGGACTAGAACATAAACTGCATGATCATGCCAAAGACAATTCATTCTGTTATTTCACGCAGGAATGACCACTGAAATGTTTTACAATAATAATGAATACTAGCAAAGGAGAGACATCCCCACCCACAATTACAGCAGTGAAGATGGTCCAGATGGAGTATCGCCACGACTGCTGAAGGCCTGTGCGCTGGAGCTGGGGAGTCCTCTGCAGCGCATCTTCAACCTGAGCCTGGAACAGGGGAGAGTCCCGAGGCTTTGGAAAACATCTTGTATCACCCCAGTCCCTAAGGTATCACGTCCTGGTGAGCAGAATGACTTCAGGCCTGTCGCTCCGACGTCAAATGTGATGAAGACCATGGAGCGGCTGCTGCTTCACCACCTGAGGCCACAGGTCCGCCATGCCCTCGACCCTCTGCAGTTCGCATACCAGGAGAAGGTGGGAGCGGAGGATGCCATCATCTACTGTATATGTTACACTGATTCCTCTCCCACTTGGACAGAGGCAGTGGTGCTGTAAGAATTATGTTTCTGGACTTCTCTAGCACCTTCAACACCATCCAACCTCTGCTCCTTAGGGACAAGCTGACAGAGATGGGAGTAGATTCATACCTAGTGGCATGGATCATGGACTATCTTAAAAACAGACCTCAGTATGTGCGTCTCGGGAACTGCAGGTCTGACATTGTGGTCAGCAACACAGGAGCGCCGCAGGGGACTGTACTTTCTCCTGTCCTGTTCAGCCTATATACATCGGACTTCCAATACAACTCAGAGTCCTGCCACGTGCAAAAGAAAGATCGGTGACGACGCTGCTATCATGGGCTGCATCAGGAGTGGGCAGGAGGAGGAGTATAGGAACCTCATCAAGGACTTTGTTAAATGGTGCGACTCAAACCACTTACACCTGAACACCAGCAAAACCAAGGAACTGGTGGTGGATTTTAGGAGACTCAGGCCCCTCCTGGACCCTGTGATTATCAGAGGAGACTGTGTGCAGAACTATAAATACCTGGGAGTGCAGCTGGAGGATAAATTGGACTGGACTGCCAATACTGATTCTCTGTGCAAGAGAGGACAGAGCCAACTATACTTCCTTAGAAGACTGGCGTCCTTCAACATCTGCAATAAGATGCTGCAGATGTTCCATCAGATGGTTGTGGCGAGTGCCCTCTTCTACACGGTGGTGTGCTGGGGAGGCAGCATTAAGAAGGACGCCTCACACCTGGACAAACTGGCGAGGAAGGCAGGCTCTATTGTAGGCATGGAGCTGGACAGTTTGACATCCGTGGTAGAGTGACAGGCGCTCAGCAGGCTCCTATCAATTATGGAGAATCCACTAAACAGTGTCAATTCCAGACAGAGGCGCAGCTTCAGCGACAGACTGCTGTCACTGTCCTGCTCCACTGACAGACTGAGGAGATCGTTCCTCCCCCAAACTATGCGACTCTTCAATTCCACCCAGGGGGGTAAATGTTAACATTATTCAAAGTTATTGTCTGTTTTTACCTGCATTTTTATTACTCTTTAATATTGTTTTTTGTATCAGTATGCTGCTGCTGGAGTATGTGAATTTCCCCTTGGGATTAATAAAGTATCTATCTACAATTAAGAGACTCAAAAAGGTACCTTACTACTTTACAGTTAACTTAAAAGATAAAGGCAAGGGATCATTATTACAATTAACAAGAATATACAACTTAAATTCTTAAACAACTTCAATCACATTAAGACCAGATTTTAAATTTCTACTATTCACATTTGGTGGTAAAACATGTATGACTTTATTAAATTGTAGGTACTGCATTAAGGAGTACTAGAGGGGCCCCATTGATTTCAGGATTAAAATTTCAAAACTTATTATTTTAGCACAGCATACTCAGCATGCAGTTGCCGTTTATATTGTTGCCAATAATGATTTCTAACAGTAGTAACTGTCTTGATTGGCCATTACCAAGTCTTTCTCGTATTCATTCACTTATGGTGGCCCTGAAGTTTAATGTGCAGAAAACAAACTGAATCACGCAAAAACCATCAGAAAACACCAAAACAAACAAAATGTTCAAAAACAAATCAGAAACAACAAACGCAAATGGAGCAGCACACAAACAAAGCAACGACTTCACAAACATTTTGAAGCATGAAAACAAAACAAGCCATGCATAACCCAAATTGAAGTGGATTCAAATTTTTTTTTTTTTTTTAAATATACAGTCAAAGTAAAAAGTTTGTGAACCCCTAGGAATTATCTATATGTCTAATTCCCATATAAAACATGGTCGTATCTTCATGTCAGTCACAATAATGAACAAACAGTCTCCACTTAACTAAAGATACACGGACTTTCAGAGAATTTTTGACCAAATTGAATAAATCATTCAAACTGTGAAACTGAAGGTTGGAAAAAATAAGTGAACCCTAAGCTAATTACTTTTTAAAAAAGCTCATTGCAGTCAGAATTTAGCACACCTGGAGTCCATTTAATGGAACAAGTTCAGAGGTGTGGTCTAGAATTACTTTGATTGGTGCATACTAATTCAGCGTGAGCAGGAACACTCTATAAAACTGAATAAAAAAAAAAAAATCAAGTGATGGTGAGATACGAAGGCGGCAGATTCACCAGGGTTTGTGTGTCAGCTTTTATCCCTCCAGATTAGGGAATGTCCAGTTCCATTGCCTCAAAACACCACTCACATCTACAGTTACTCCCAGTTTCAAATAAAAACTAACAGCAACAGATCCCTAGGGCGGTAGTATGTATCATGATCGTTACAGAGAGAATAAAAATGAAAAAAAAAAAAAAAAAAAAAAGGTAACTTTTACAAGTCCTATAAATGTACACCATCTGTTACAGACGCAAACCAAATGTATGTGTGTACTGTATAATATTAACAATAAGAGCAGCTCACTACTGAAAACGGCAAATACAGGAGGCAGTCGGAATCGAACAGGGGACTCGATTACAAGTCAGCAAATCTTACCGCTATGCCACAGAAGCTGTTGTATCATCCTTGAACCTTTCGTGAAAGTGTTTATTTGATCTTTGGACTTCAGGCTTCACACATTATATAGTTTATGCCAACATTTTGTCAAGACGCTGAGGGAGAGGTGCGAACGGATTTAAGGTGGGCCGGATCTATGAGTTTTTTCCTAGGCTCTGGTAATTCTAGTGTTAACAGTGACCATACTAAAAATATAACAGACATTAAAAGACATTATGACTTAACAAAAAAACATCCACTAAAAGGAATGTTTTGCTCCTGTCATGCACTGCGGTCACTTTCTAAATATGGTAATATCAAAATACAGGAAGTACCTGATTCACACTGGATCAGGGAATGCGACAATCAAAAGGACTGTTGCAACAAATTGCTATAGGAGACTCCACAGAGTAAAACAGGGGAGTATTTAATCCATATTACTAACCGAGAATGGTAAACCGGAAGGCACGGACCCAGGTACACGGCAATGGACGCAGGAGACATAGCGCGCAGGCGCCTACAGCGCGCGTCTCATAAACCGCAAGCGATGTCTAATCCACCGTGAACGAAGGAGTCACGGCTCAAAAACGAAAGAGCTCAACTAACGTAAATAAGAAATGAAGCAACAACGCGCCCATAGCTAACGACTAATGACACAGCCACACAAAAAAAGAGGATTCTGCGATGCACCCCAGAGTCAAACGGAAGAGGCTACGGAGGCCCCACAGGTCCACAAAGATAGTACGGAAGGCGCGGGAAAGTACGAAAGTCGCAGGCGCCTACAACGCGCTTCTGAACTAAACGTCCACACTACACAGCATGGTCCACGCGCTTCTAACACACCGCAAGCATAAACACGAGATAGTACAGAAACCCCACAGATCCGGACTCCACAACATATGTGAATCACATTACAGTAATACAATATTGACAGTACAACCACAGAAAACACAGGCTAACCGAGAATGGTAAACCACGAGCCCGCCTGGATAGAATCAATGAACGTAGGCGCCTACAACGCGCGTCTGAAATGCCGCAAGCAAAGCAGGCACGGCTCTAAAAAGAAAGAGCTCAACTGACACACGTCCACACTAAACAGCATAGTCAAACCCGACATAGTACGGAAGGTGCAGGCGCCTACAACGTGCTTCGAAAGCACTGCAAGCAAAAACCCGAGATAGTACAGAAGCCCCAAAGATCCGGACTCCACAGCATATGTGAATCACATTACAGTAAGACATTATAAGTACTCACAGAAAACACAAACAGAAGAGGCTTCGGCGTCCCGCCCCACAGTCAAACCAGAGAAAGTACGGAGGCCCCAAACGTCCACAAAACACAGCATAGTCAAACCCAACATAGTACGGAGGGCGCATGCGCCTATACACCGCAAGCGAAGGAGCCACGGCTCAGAAACAAAAGAGCTCAACTAACAGAAATAAGTAATTTTAACAGTACGTGCAATTAGCCATATTACTAACAGTAAACAACCTATAACTAATGGAGTCACGGTCACGGCTCCAAAACCGACTGTATGTGGCCTTCTCAAGAGAGTACAAAACCCTACACGTCCACACTACACAGCATAGTCAAACCCGACATAGTGCGGAAGGTGCAGGCGCTTACAACACGCTTCTAAAGCACCGCAAGCAAAAACCCAAGATAGTACAGAAGCCCCGAACATCCGGACTCCACAGCATATGTAAATCACATTACAGTAATACAACACTATAAGTACTCACAGAAAACACAAACAGAAGAGGCTTCCGCGTCCTGCCCCGAAAGAGTTCAACTAACGGAAATGGGTAATTTTAACAGTAAGTGCAATTATCCATATTACTAACAGTAAACAACGTATACCTAATCAACAACATTCTATACTTACATAACAATTAAACTGCTATTGTCATTTACAGTGGGTACGGAAAGTATTCAGACCCCCTTCAATTTTTCACTCTGTCATATTGCAGCCATTTGCTAAAATCATTTAAATTAATTTTTTCCCTCATTAATGTACACACAGCACCCCATATTGACAGACAAAAAAAAGAATTTTTGAACTTGTTGCAGATTTATTAAAAAAGAAAAACTGAAATATCACATGGTCCTAAGTATTCAGACCCTTTGCTCAGTATTTAGTAGAAGCACCCTTTTGAGCTAATACAGCCATGAGTCTTTTTGGGAAAGATACAAGTTTTTCACACCTGGATTTGGGGATCCTCTGCCATTCCTCCTTGCAGATCCTCTCCAGTTCTGTCAGGTTGGATGGTAAACGTTGGTGGACATCCATTTTTAGGTCTCTCCAGAGATGCTCAATTGGGTTTAAGTCAGGACTCTGGCTGGGCCATTCAAGAACAGTCACAGAGTTGTTGTGAAGCCACTCCTTCGTTATTTTAGCTGTGTGCTTAGGGTTATTGTCTCTTTAGAAGGTAAACCTTCGGCCCAGTCTGAGGTCCTTAGCACTCTGGAGAAGGTTTTTGTCCAGGATATCCCTGTACTTGGCCGCATTCATCTTTCCCTCGATTGCAACCAGTCGTCCTATCCCTGCAGCTGAAAAACACCCCCACAGCATGATGCTGCCACCGCCATGCTTCACTGTGGGGACTGTATTGGACAAGTGATGAGCAGTGCCTGGTTGTCTCCACACATACCGCTTAGAATTAAGGCCAAAATGTTCTATCTTGGTCTCATCAGACCAGAGAATCTTATTTCTCACCATCTCAGAGTCCTTCAGGTGTCTTTTAGCAAACTCCATGTGGGAGTTGGCCTTAATTCTAAGCGGTATGTGTGGAGACAACCAGGCACTGCTCATCACTTGTCCAATACAGTCCTCACAGTGAAGCATGGCGGTGGGAGCATCATGCTGTGGGGGTGTTTTTCAGCTGCAGGGACAGGACGACTGGTTGCAATCGAGGGAAAGATGAATGCGGCCAAGTACAGGGATATCCTGGACAAAAACCTTCTCCAGAGTGCTAAGGACCTCAGACTGGGCCGAAGGTTTACCTTCTAAAGAGACAATAACCCTAAGCACACAGCTAAAATAACGAAGGAGTGGCTTCACAACAACTCTGTGACTGTTCTTGAATGGCCCAGCCAGAGTCCTGACTTAAACCCAATTGAGCATCTCTGGAGAGACCTAAAAATGGATGTCCACCAACGTTTACCATCCAACCTGACAGAACTGGAGAGGATCTGCAAGGAGGAATGGCAGAGGATCCCCAAATCCAGGTGTGAAAAACTTGTTGTATCTTTCCCAAAAAGACTCATGGCTGTATTAGCTCAAAAGGGTGCTTCTACTAAATACTGAGCAAAGGGTCTGAATACTTAGGACCATGTGATATTTCAGTTTTTCTTTTTTAATAAATCTGCAACAAGTTCAAAAATTCTTTTTTTTGTCTGTCAATATGGGGTGCTGTGTGTACATTAATGAGGGAAAAAATTAATTTAAATGATTTTAGCAAATGCCTGCAATATGACAAAGAGTGAAAAATTGAAGGGGGTCTGAATACTTTCTGTACCCACTGTACATATATTACATAGACCTACAGATGTCGTGACGGTGAAAATGATACATATGTAACAATTACCAAGACAGACAATAATCTCTTTCAAATCTATTGCGGGTTACCCAAGACCAGGGGTTGGCGAGCAAAGCGAGCAGGGGGCGGAGCCCCCTAGTCCAAAAATAAAACACAGTATTGACAATACTATAGTGCCCCAAGGCGCAAATGCGAGAGGTGCATGCTCATCTAGTACTGTCTAAAGGGGCGGAAGTACCCAGAGAAGGGTAATACCAAGTCAATTCATCACATTTTTGGACCTCATCTTCATAGACTTGAACTAAACTTGGCAAGCTGATTTGGTCATATGAGTAACCCATGGAACAGAAATTGCATGTGTCTTGAATAATTATTAAGGGAGATTTAAACTAACAATGTTTGAACTTATTGGGGGATTATGACTTTGACTGGCTATATAAGACTTCCTGGACCTATTTCAGTTTGCATACAGAGACAACTGGTCTGCGGATGATGCAGTAAATTTAGGTCTGAGCTTTATTTACCAATACCTTGATAAGCCAGGGGCATCTGTGAGGATCTTGCTTGTAGACTTTAGCGCGATTTTCAATACAATCAACCCAGAGCTCCTTGATAAGAAACACCCAGTTCAACCTGCCATGTCCAGTTGGGCACACATCTGTCCCACTAACCCTTAGTACTAGTACACCGCAAGGGTGTCCTTTTCTCCACTACTCTTCTCACTTTATACAAATGACTGAACCTCTGGTGATTCGTCTGTCAAACTTCTTAAATTTGCAGACGGCAAAATGGCAATTGGCCTACATTTCATACAATCCATATATTGTCAACAGTTGGAAAACCCAACATTGTGGTGCAGCCATAATAAATTAGACCATAACATTTAAAAGAACTTGGGAAATGATCACAGATTTCAGGAAACAGTCACAGGCTCATCTATCACTTGCTATAAATGACTCAGCCGTTGGGGTGACAGAATCATTTAAGTCTCTGGGCACTGCCCTGTCACAAAACTTTAAGTGAACCAATAACATCACATGCCTTATAAAGAATGCTCATCAGAGAACATTCTTTTTTCCATCATCTAAGGAAAGTCAATTCCCTAAAGTAATATTGATTCAGTTTTATAAAGCCATCATCAAGTCCATTCTGAGCATGCCTACAACTTTCTGGTTTGGTGCTGCCCCTTGCACAGACTAATGCCAATCTGCAATGCATAATCAAAACCTGTGAAAGGATCATAGGTTGTAACTTCCCACACACTGAAGTCCTACATGAGCCCAGGGTAGGGAAGAGGGGTGCAAACATCATCACTGATTCAACTCACCTAGGGCATCACCTGTTCCAAAAACTTCCCTCTGGCAAATGTATTTGTGCAGTGAAAGCTAAAACAACCCTCACCTAAATTTTTTTTTTTTTACCCACGTGCAGTTATTCTTACGAATCAGGTATGAGCTTCTGCTCACTATCTGTGCATACCTGCACACTAAACTGCTTGGACATCTATATTACTAACCGAGAATGGTAAACCGGATATGGACGCAGGTACATGCCCGTGGACGCAGGAGACATAGTGCGCAGGCGCCACACAAAGCCCCCCCCCCCCACCCACAGTGAAACGGGAGAGAAGTAATATGGAAGCAGGTACATACCCATGGACGCAGGAGACATAGTAAAACAAGAGGAGTCAACGCCCCGCCCCAGAGTGAAACGGGACACACTACGGAGTCCACAAAGGTTCATACATCAAACCCGAGATGGTACGGACACGCGTCTGAAACCGCGGAAGCAACACTGTCTCGGCTCCAAAACCAAACAGCTCAACAACGGGAAACACTACGGAGCCCGCAGTGGTCCACAGTGCACCGCATAATAGTTCGGAAAGAGCTCCGTGTTAACAGTGGGTGGCCCCAGAGTGACACGGGCAAACGCTCCGTATTAAACATACGTTATCCTCACACGTCCAAACTATACAGCATAGGTGAATCACATTACAGTGATGCATTATTAACAGTACGGTAAAGATCACAGTATCGCAAACAAATGGAAATTATTACTCGAAAAAGGGAAAATATAATCACCACGGACCAGATGTCATTGAAACAAAAGCAGGATAACGCGAGGTCAGAAATGAAAGACAGATTAGAAAACAAAGTAAAACGTCATAAAGAGGTTAAACAAGGGGGCCAAACACATGGCGAGCAGGTTACAGATAATGAAAACTGGAATTCAAAAGCTTCAAAAACAAGAGCTCGACTGACCGAGATACAAAGTGAAACGGTAAACACTACAGACTCCGCAGTAGTCCACAATGCACCGCATGATAGTACGGACGGAGCTCCGTATTAACAGTGGGGGACCCCAGAGTGACACGGGCAAACGCTCCGTATTAAACGTACATCATCCTCACACGTCCAAACTATACAGCATAGGTGAATCACATTACAGTGATGCATTATTGACAGTGCAACCACAGACATCACTCCATATTAACAGTAAGTTCAATTATTCATATTACTAACGGTATACAACGGAGAACTACTGGAGTCACGATCATGTCTCCAAAACTATACAGCTCCACAATACACGTGGGCACCTACAACGCGCGTCTGAAACCGCAGATGCATAACTGTCTCGGCTCCAAAACCATACAGCTCCACTAACGGAGCTACAGAAACGAGCCCGCATAGACACATACAATGAACATGGACGCCTACAACGCGCGTCTCAAACCGCAGAAGCAGGGCACGCACGGCTTCAAAACAACGCAGGCTCCTACAACGCGCGTCTGAAACTATGGCTGCCCAGCGGGCACGGGTTCAAAACGCCGGGTGTAGGCGAGCGAAGCGAGCAGGGGTCGGAGCCCCCTTGTTTTAATCCTATTATCTCTATTTCTTTGTATTGCCCATGGATGCTGCATTAAATTTTATCTTCTTATATTTATCATTTTTAATTCTGTGTTGTACTTGTACAGTATGTTGCACCAATACTATCAAGACAAATTCCTATTACACATTAGTGTACCTGCCCAATAAAGTTAATTCTGATTCTGATAGGGGTTGCCTCAGACCCTGGGTGTGAGAGAGCCAGGTGGAGTGTGTGACCTTAAGAAGCTAACACTATATTTTTAGGGCCACAGCCCAGCAGTCTGGCCTAAAGAGGCCGACTCCGTTCTCCTCTCACACCCGAGTTGTTCCTATACATTTTAGGTTCTCACTAAATACTACAATGGTACGGACATGAAAAGTTAATAATACTAGGAATAAAACTGCCATACAAACACTACATTGTGCAAGTTAAATAATATATCAGTACTGTGTATACTAGTGCAAATGTCTGTGTTTTCTGCCAAAGTATATGAAAATACTGAGAAGAAAAAAAAAGATTTATCTTTAACATTCTCGCTTCTACCTCACCACTCATTGAAAAACGGTTTAAATTGTGACGTACTGTACTTTTAGCTTAAATCATTTTTTATGCTTTAATTTAGGTTATCCAATGCTCTATGCTTTTATGCACCTCAATTTGTTTGCACATTAGTCATTTTGTTGCATGCTGCGCCATTTGCATTTGTTGTTTCAGGTTTGTTTCTGTGCACTGCGCTTCAAGGCCACTACATCCTCTTCTTTCTTTGGCACTTTGGATGCATCATTAACATCAGACCCATTTTAGACATCCTGAATTTTTCTGAAATTCATATTGTTTGAATGTTGCTGACCTCAAAATATTGGAAACAAAAATATTTCACTGTTTTGACTTTCATTACTTACCGTAAAAAATGAAGTTCCACAATATCGAACACAAATATCCCGTACAAAACCTTCATGTGCTTTTAAAGTACGTGTACATTTCCGAGTAGGCAGATGCCATATTTTCACCTAACAATTGAGAAAGGCAACAAAAACAAATATGTTTAACATTTTGTTATCAGGCCATTATAAACAATCAAATTACCATTATCAGTGAAGTAAAATATAACATTTAAAGGAAAATATAGAAGCAGCAATGTTACAAAGAATTCCCAATACCAGAAAATTCAAGTCTACTATTCTAAAGTACATCAAATTCAATGGTGTGTGTGTAATACATATATATATATATATATATATATATATATATATATATATATATATATACATACATACATACATATACACATACATATATATATATATATATACATACATATACATATATGTGTGTGTATTATATATATATATAATATATAATATATATACAGTGATCCCTCGCTATATCGCGCTTCGCCTTTCGCGGCTTCACTCTATCGCGGATTTTATATGTAAGCATATTTAAATATATATCGCAGATTTTTTGCTGGTTCGCGGATTTCTGAGGACAATGGGTCTTTTAATTTCTGGTACATGCTTCCTCAGTTGGTTTGCCCAGTTGATTTCATACAAGGGACGCTATTAGCAGATGGCTGAGAAGAAACCCAACTTACTTTCTCTCTCTCTTGCGCTGCCTTTCTCTGATCCTGACGTAGGGGGTGTGAGCAGGGGGGCTGTTCGCACACCTAGACGATACGGACGCTCGTCTAAAAATGCTGAAAGATTATCTTCATGTTGCAACCTTCTGTGCAGCTGCTTAGTGAAGCAACATGCTGCACGGTGCTTCGCATACTTAAAAGCTCAAAGGGCACGTATTGATTTTTGACTTTGTTTTTCTCTCTCTCTCTCTCTCTCCCTGCTCCTGACGGAGGGGGTGTGAGCTGCTGCCTTCAACAGCTTTGTCTTTTAAGTATGCGAAGCACCGCGGCACAAACAGCCCTATTGATTTGTTTGCTTTCCTCTCTGTTTCCTTTGAAGAGGAAGATATGTTTGCATTCTTTTAATTGCGAGACAGAACTGTCATCTCTGTCTTGTCATGGGGCACAGTTTAAACTTTTGAAAAAGAGACAAATGTTTGTTTGCAGTGTTTGAATAACGTTCCTGTCTCTCTACAACCTCCTGTGTTTCTGCGCAAATCTGTGACCCAAGCATGACAATATAAAAATAACCATATAAACATATGGTTTCTACTTCGCGGATTTTCTTATTTCGCGGGTGGCTCTGGAACGCAACCCCCGCGATGGAGGAGGGATTACTGTATATATTATATATTATGTGTATATATACACATACACACACACACACACACATATACATACTGTGCCTGGCCGCCTCTTCCAACACTGGATCTGGGGGAGCAGCCATGGGATGCACGCTACGTCCCCCGGAACACTTGGTGGCAGTCCCCTTGGGTTGCATCGGGGCCGGTGTTATGGAACACCGGAGCTTATCCTGGTTGGGCTCCATGACCACCGCCAGAGGGTGAGCCGGTGTGGGTGGCAATGCAGCCACACCTGGAAGTGCAGCCTAATTTAGGTTAATTACCTGAAGCACTTCTGGGTGGGCTATAAAGGGAGCCTGCAGCCACTACTCAGCACACCAAAGTCGGAAGGAGTGGAGGAAAGAAGAGTGATTTGGGGTGTGATTTACTGTGAATTTGTGTTAGGGGACTGTGTAGTGCCCGGGGAAGACATGTCCCACGGCTGAAGAAAATAAAGACTATTTTGCCCGTGCCTCTGGTGTTAGTCTGTGTTGGGTAGGTGCCAATATAGCACCTTTATCACAATACATTTACTGTACATTTTATATTACAGTCGACCCTTGATATACGACCGGCTTGACATGCGAACAACTTGATTTACGACCAAAATTTTTATTTTGATTTACGACCAACATCTTGCGTTACGACCTGAATGCGGTCACGTGTATCCGCTTGCGCAATTGTAAACAAACAGAAACATTCCTATTAATGCGGCACTCATTCAATAAAATGTCAGGTTTGTAAACTCTCTTGGGACCTCCCCCAAATAGAAGACATGCCAAAGTCCAAACTCCGTATGGAAGACTGTTTATCTGTTGCTGGGGCAACAGCCGGCTTAAAGCTGTGCTGAGTCTCTCAGCCAAAGCAAACAGAAAAGATATCGATGGGTGATATGCATGTGATATCCCTGCCCGGCAATGGACAAGCAAGCTTCCACAGTCGTGGCAATCGCGCTTCAGGACGCACTTCAGCATGTCGTTCCCATTGAGTGGGGAGTGGTCTCAGAAGAGTTCAGAAACAGTTCCTTGTATCATCGCAAGGAAATGCTGAGAAAAATTCTTGTCAGAATAACTTGTAGGCAGGAGGAGATTAAAATTAACGCAAAAGAAGCTATTGAAATGATTGCAAATGCCTGAGCGCAAGTTAAAGAAAGCCTTTAAAAAGCCTTCAGTTTCATTATCATCCTCCTCCCTTCCTGCAGCCCAAAGATGTCAAATTAAATGGTGAGTACAGTATGAAATTGTTGTTTCTGGTAGGCTAGGCACTTTTTATTACTTTTTGGTTAGTACATTAGAAAAATTATTGGTGTTTTGGTAAATTATGCACATTATACAACCCTTTTTTTATTATGAAAAGGTTAAGTAAGTGTTGCAGTGGGAGGTTCGGAACGCATTATGGGTATTTCCATTGTTTCTTATGGGAAAAATAGTCTTGACTTACAACCAACTTGAGTTACAACCAGCCCTCGCGAACGAATTGAGTTCGTAAGTCAAGGGTCCACTGTATATATATATTATACATACATACACACACACACACCTTTAAGGTAATCTCCAAGAACATTATAGTACAACATAAGTACTTCTTTCATTTTTAGCTTTCTGCTACACAAACTTTTAAATATGGTCACCGTGAAAAACTGAATAGTGGTAGGTACATTGTGTGATTCTCATTTATATGGGCTTGTTGCCCCCAATGAGCTATTTAATAATAGAATATATTATTTACAGTTCAAATAACAGCAGAACAACTACATACTGCAATGGGTGCTATTTTACCTGCAGATTTTTGTAAAGGTGAAAAATAAGTTACATAACAGAAAAAGTTTTTGAAAGTAGACTTAAAATGTATTATTTAATTACATATTCACAGAAACTCACCTCTCCATCACATGCTCCCGAAAGCAATGTTGACAGACTTCTAGTATGCTTGGCCATACAGTTGATTCCATCCCTGTGCCCATCAAGAGATGCCACAAAGGGCTTGGCAAACACACGCTCAAGCTTGGTAGCATTTAAAGCTCTGGTGTACTCTCGAGGTACCTCAAAAGGATGGAGTGAGGGATCATAATTTCGTGGAACTAAAACCAAAGAAAACAAATCATAAGTGAAAAATGTGTTAATTTAAATAGCGCTGACAAAATTCCAGAAAGTTCTACTACATAAATTATTTTCGAACAGCAAACTGATTGTGTGTAACTTTCATAAACCTACAAAAAAAAGTTATACAAAGAATAAAATGATATGCTTGAAAACATTCACGATAATAAAGAAATTCAACACATCGGTCCATTTTAAAACAGCAATCTGCAATTAAGCTTTCAAACTCTCGACTTGCCGCATCAGACACAAGGCAGGACCTAATACTAGAAAGGGGTCCTGCTCATCTCTGAGCACACTCATGTACCCAACATCTTTAAAGACCGTTTTAAAGTTTAACCCGGAGATTTAAATCCAGCACGACACTCGGATTGATGTGTTTAAAAAGACAACATTTGAAAATTAAAACTGTAACAATATTAAGTTTCACTTTGGCTAAATCACCATGCAATACACTAACGACAACTACTCAACACATCTGCGTCTAAATCACTTGCTTATTATTACAATCACAATAAGTACCTACTCATGTACTTACGTACCAACATTTCTGAAACCTTAATTGTAACATGCTTACCTCTGTGTATATCTTTTGTTGTTTCTCGTATATAATCATCAGGATTTCTACTTAAAACCTTTACTTTCATTGTATTAAATATGAACACACACCTAGAAATAACAGCAATTTTACTTTCCAAAACCTAAGCGTTTCTCCATTATACACGTGGGAAGTTTTCTTAAAGGTTAACGTCGGGTCAAATTGTCACACGTGTAACGCTGACGCTACGCCGATGACGTCATAGCGATGGGCAGAGCACTACCCGTTTGACTGAATCGAATCTTTTGATTCGTTAGAATCTACCGTATTTGGGGATGGTGGGTCCTCTTAGATCGCATCGCAAATATATAATTTAGTAATTATTTAATACATTATTTTCATATATTTATAGATGCACGTATGAACAAATATATAATTAATATTGTTGTTTGTTAATTTATATTTATTATCTATAATATATAACTATATTTTTTCATTATATAGTTAACGTGTTACTTTATATGCCATAATCCTGTTTCCGTACACAAAGCATGGGCTACATCAGGAATGGGCTGGAGGATGAGTATAGGGACCTAATCAAGGACTTTGTTAAATGGTGCGACTCAAACCACTTACAACTGAACACCAGCAAAACCAAGGAGCTGGTGGTGGATTTTAGGAGGCCCAGACCCCTCATGGACCCCGTGATCATCAAAGGTGACTGTGTGCAGATGGTGCAGACCTATAAATATCTGGGAGTGCAGCTGGATGATAAATTAGATTGGACTGCCAATACTGATGCTCTGTGCAAGAAAGGACAGAGCTGACTATACTTCCTTAGAAGGCTGGCGTCCTTCAACATCTGCAATAAGATGCTGCAGATGTTCTATCAGACAGTTGTGGCGAGCGCCCTCTTCTACGCGGTGGTGTGCTGGGGAGGCAGCATTAAGAGGAAAGACGCCTCATGCCTGGACAAACTGGTGAGGAAGGCAGGCTCTATTGTTGGCATGGAGCTGGACAGTTTAACATCTGTGGCAGAGCGAAGGGCGCTCAGCAGGCTCCAATCAATTATGGAGAATCCACTGCATCCACTAAATCATCTCCAGACAAAAGAGCAGCTTCAGCGACAGACTGCTGTCACTGTCCTGCTCCACTGACAGTTTGAGGAGATCGTTCCTCCCCCAAACTATGCGACTCTTCAATTCCACCCGGGGGGGGGGGGGGGGGGGGGGGGGGGTAAACGTTAACATTTAACATTATACAAAGTTATTGTCTTTTTTTCACCTGCATTATTATCATTCTTTAATTTAATATTATTTATTGTATCAGTATGCTGCTGCTGGAAAATGTGAATTTCCCATTGGGATTAATAAAGTATCTATCTATCTATCTATCTATCTATCTATCTATCTATCTATCTATCTATCTATCTATCTATCTATCTATCTATCTATCTATCTATCTGGTAACACATTTAAGATGCATAACTAAAATAAGACGTTCCATTACATGATCACATCATGTGAATGATGAACTGTGCAGCTCGTAATGATTCTTTCACGAATCAGATGAACGAGAATCGTTATAATGATCCGCGAGTATTGATTCGTTCACGAATCAAATAACGAAACACATGAGTCTGGTTCTTCTGCAAGCGCTTTAAACATGTTCCAGAGGCAGCCAAACAACGACATCGCGCAGAACACACATGCGCATTTTCACACCCTTTGAGCTCCACTGCATCGATTCTTACGTGTTCACAAATCGATTTATACGATTCACTGAAAAAATTCGTTCAAAAAAGAACGAACCGTTCATCACCTTATGTCTTCGTTTTCGGGTTTATATTAGCCAAACATAACAAAAAAACAGTATCGGTAATGCATTTCAAGCATTCTTTTGCAGCATTATCACTAAAAAGTGTCTCAAATGCCTCTGAAACCTTAGCCACAGAAAAGTTTCAGGCATTACTGCATGCCCCCAACCCTGTCCTCTCTATGAATAGCATCTCAATGGTTCTTCAAGTGTAATTTTTTCTTGTAATGACAGTATGCATCACAAGTCAAAATCATCAGTGATGTCATTATTGGTTGTGTTTTATATGTTTTTGAACAAGATTAACCGTATTGGCTTGTTTTGTGCAATTATGAAAATATATGTGTATCTAAAATGTTACAAAAAACATTTCTGGGGTTTTTGGAAAATATGTTTATTTTGGGAAACAGTGACTGCATTTAATTAGGATGTTTAATTTCTGCTATAAAAATATTATGAAATTTATTGTCAAGTAGCCATTTTATATCATCCACCTATCAATTTTTTAAACCCTGAGGTTCCACCTCAACCTTTGAAGACTGTGCCAGAAAGTACTGGGCACAGGGCAGATACCAGTACATTACAGGGTGAACACACACATACACACACACACACTCACACTAGATTGTGGATTTAATGCACTCGATTTTACAACAGATATTCATACTTTGAAAATAAAATGGATCAAAGATATTTGTGAAAACCACATAGCCTCTGGATCATAATACCAAATGTTATATTTCAAAAAGAGTGTGGTCTTAACTTTTTACTGCAGTGCCCTTATACAGTGGGGAAACATCCAGTTAAATTATCAGAATTCAATTTACAAGTCTTGCATTCATGGTGCATTACCTACAAACACAATTTCCCTCCACACCATTATATAATGTGTAATAATAAAAACATGACCTTCAGAAGGTAGAGTTTATTTTTCAAAAAAATGGAACAGGGACAACATTTCATTGGTATGAAAGTGTTTTGTTTTTTAACATATTCTGAATTCTTGTTTTAAAAGAACGTATGTTTTCTTCACTGTTATAAGAGCAATCCCTGATGGTGTATGCACAATTATAAAAGACATGTTTCAAAAACAGCCATTTAACTACCTTGTAGACCTTTCAGAAATTTCTGTCAATGAGATCAGTACAACAGAAAGAAATGTTAACAGGTTTATTAAAAAATCTACTAATTCCAAACACCCTTCATGCTGTGCAATTTAAGAAGGCATTATACAGGTTTGATTGGAAGGTGTTAATGTCAGCTCCACATAGATATATTTTGACAAATAAAGTGAAAGAAGTAACGTATTAGATCATTCACAAATGTTATCTGTGCAACTGTTCATTTTTATCCCACATGTATTAAATGTATGGAGATTTTGCAGTGAAAATAATAAATGTATTGAACATTTTTCGTAATTGTGTACATTCCAAAAAAATGGCTTGCTCTAATAAAGGTTTTTAGACAAAAAATAAACAGCAAAAAATATATGGAATCCTATTTTGTTATACACAAACTAACAAAGAATGTAACTATGTAATAGTTTATCAATTTCATTACAATATGCATGGTCTACAAAATTAAATTTAGTAACAGAATTTCAATGTATAGTTTATTTACTGACCAAAACAGTAAAGCTGTTATTCAAATATAAATGTATTTAATGTATGTAGTTTAATATCCCCCTGGTATTATTAAATTAATTTGAATTATGTTATTTTCTTTTTTATTATTTCTAAACTATTGCTGGAATGCATAAAATGTATCACACTTGTAATGTATTGTTAATTAATACATTTATACTTAATAACAAAAAGCACATGCCAGAACCGGTTTTAGTAATGTCAATTTACCTAACTTGCATGTTTTTGAACTGTGGGAGGTAAATCATAAATTGGATTTCACCGTGCTCGGTGAACATAACTTATACATATCATATATATATCATTATATCATAATTTATACTTGTACTCGGTGAACATAACATAACTTTCTCTTATCCGCTTAATACAATCCAGGATCCGAGTGGCTGTCTTACCGCGCTTACCAGCAGTAACTTGGACGCAAGAATTATGATATTCTGTTTAATAATGTTTATGGATTTAGTCCAAGTGTCGCCATGCTCACCCTGCATTTTTACATCACCAAGTAAAGCACAATTGGAAATTACAGTGAGGTTCTAATTATCTATTTTTTCCATCTAAATACCGGTAATATGAAACTTGTTAGCTTGTTCGGGAAGCAGGTATTTTCATTGGGTATTTCCTGTCTGGTGGTGTGTACATCCATGTGATGGGGCGGTCACAGTTGAAAGGTTGGAGGTTGCGTCAGTCGGCTCCTGCTTTGCCATGTGTGTTCGGTGTGACGAATGCAGAAATTTAGATTTTTGACTAGATACGCGCTCGATTTGTTTGAAGACTGTGGGATTATTTGCCCTTTCTATTATCTCGTCGATTCACTCTCCTTGATTAGAGATGAGCCGAACAGCACTTCCTGGGACGCAAGAATCTGACAGCCGGTCGTTCTACGCTTGGACAAAACTGCGCCGATTTTTCGCCCACGTTAAATACGAGAACCTAGTGGCCGGACTTAGTGGAGGAGTGGTGTCTACTCTTATGCTTCACCCCTTGGACCTTGTGAAAATACGATTTGCAGGTAAGCGGTGGTTAGCCTTGTAATTCGCAAGGAATGTCCTTTTTAAATTTAGGAGAGTGTATTATAGTTTAAAGTTTTGAAAATCGTTAAGTGTACACTGATTAGATTTAAATATGTGTTATGTAATTGGAATTCTTTATAACACGAAACAGTCAAGTACATAAACTGTGCAGTGGTTTTAATGTGTTTAAAGATAATATGCTTAGTTTTAAAATAGCCTATTATTCGAATTTTCAATGTGAGTGGCATTTCGTTCCCACTCACACTAAACATTTCATCATTAACGTTTAATGTCCTTTAGTAATTTTATGCTGTAATACATATAATGTCAATGAATAATAGTGAGACGAATCACTTCTAATCCGGCACCATACATTCTTTAATCTACAGTAGATAAAAGAACGATGCATGAAGTAGGTACAGTATTCTGAATTCAATCAATCTCATACACGCGGCTTCTCAAACCATTCCGATATCAAATAACATCCCATAATAATCAAACTGCAACATTACTTTAAGTAACATACACCTACTTAGTACATGACACCCCCCTTAGCCCAGTTACAAATCTTAAACATCCACCACATTCAATTTGCCCCATCTTTATGCAAATTTACCCATTCCTCAACTTTCATGCATTCCTTCCTTTTGAATCAAAAGTTTATCTAATTTTGTAAACAACTTCAATATTTTATTATCCCGGACACTGCATAATAAAGCTAATTAAACACTTTCTTATTCAGATTAAGTTATCATTCTATCACATTGTCCTTCGGTTTTTGTGTTATCTTTCTTAATAGTAATAATAATTCTTCACATTTAAATAGCACTTTTATCACTACTCAAAGCACTCTCTACGTAGGGAGGACCCGGGATGTGAACCCATGATCTCCTTACTGCGAGGCAGCAGTGCTACCACTGGGACACCTTCGTGGACATTGAGACCTATAAAGTGTTGTGGGCTGGCTGAAATGTTCTGAGCTCAGTTCAGAATTTCTTAGCTTGTCAATGGCTGGTTGTTCTCCCGAGTACTTTGTGAAGTTTTCATTAACTGATGTCTTTTTTAGAAATTGATCAGTTGCCTTGTTATCCAGAAATTTGCTTTACAAAAGTTGTGTTGTGTGCTGTACTGCACACCTGTTGGTGATCCTACCAGCACTATATTGCCAGTCTTGCTCACTACATTGTGTGGTGTTGTACTGAGCTGTGTAGTGAATTTGTCTGCCTTCTCTTGCCTCACAAGAACATGATCTCCAGTGTTAATGTTAAATGTTAAATAAGGAGTATTTAGCTCCCAGACAATCATCTGCATATACAGGGTATTTCTTTTCTGCGTTTCAGTCACATACTTCCAGGTCTCTGTGTGAAGATGTAACTTCAGCTAACTTGCCTGTTATCTTCCAGTTTAACAATAATTCAGGAGGACTTTTTTACCTGTTATTCCATGGATAATTCCTCTGTAAACTTTTACATATTTTCGTAATTCTCTTTTCAAGTCAAGACCTTCAGACTGGGCGATCAAATATGTTTCATAAATGATGCATTTTAGCTTTCTGCTTCTCCATTAGTTTGAGCTCATCTTGGAGTGTTCTGTTCTCAGTATAACATTTCCTGAATTCTTAAGGTATAAATTGTGGACCATTGTCCAATTTCAAGGTAACATGAAGTCCATGTCAACTGAATATTGACTCTAAACTGTTGATTATCTTTTCGGTAATAGTGGACATAAGCTCTGCATACTCCTAGTACCTGCTTTAGTAATCTATCGCTATTAGATGACAGTGGTCCCAGTAGGTCAACTGCAACATCCTGCCAGAGCCCAAATGGTAGTTTTATTGTTATAAAGGGTTCAGGTGGTCTGGGCGAGCTACAATCTGACACCCGTGACATGATTTACAATATCTTTGTGCCTCTTTATCCATGCCCGGCCACCATAGCTTGCTTCTGAGATGCCGCTTTGTTCCTACAATTCCTAAACGTTCTTCATGAGGCAATGCTAGTGCTCTGCCTCTTAGTGCTTGTGACATTACTGTGCATGTCCCATGCAGCACTTGATATCCCAGTATGCATAATTCATTAGCTGCTGGTACAAAGATTGCACTTTTTGAATTTTCCACTTTCTATGGTTTTTGTCACCTTAGTCAATTCAGGGTCAATAGAAGATGTCTGCTCCACCTCTCTTGTGGTTAGGTCTCTTTGTGTAGCATTTACAGCCACAAATCTCACATACTCGTCTGACTCATGTAAGTGTTTTTCTGTCATTGCTGCACTTCCTAGTCCACGTGACAGTGAGTCTGCGATTTTGTACTTCCCTGATATGTGAACAACTCTAAAATTATAAGGTTGCAAACTCAAAACCCAACATTCAATTCATGCAGAAGGCTTTGAGAGTGGACTGTAAATGGATGCTAGTGGTTTATGATCTGGGACTAGGTCAGACTTCTTGCAATACATATAATGATGATGTCTTTCCCATGCCCATATGAGAGCTAGGGCCCCTCTCTCTGTGAATGTCTTTTCTCACACTTCGATAAAGATCGGCTTACATAGCAAACAGGACCCATCTCGTCCTGTTGTTTTTGGACTACTACAGCCCCTAGTTCAACTGGGCTTACATCAGCAATCACTTGAGCTGGTGCATCTTTATCAAAGTAAGCTAAGGCTACAGATTTAGCTAATGCTTTTTCAAGGCCAATGAATGCTTGTTTTTGTTTTAGTCCAAACTTGAATAGTGTATCTTTTTTAGTTGGGCGTTTCAATGGTTCTGATAATGTTGCAAACAGGGGAATACTGTAAATCTGCTGCTGTAGCTGACAAGACCAAGAAAACATCTTGTCTTGGCATTCACTGGTTCCCTGGCTTCTGTCACTGCTCTGACTGTCTGTTCTGTAGGTCCAATTCCGTTTTGTGTAAATAATATTCCCATGAAATTCAAACAGTCCATGTTAAATTGACACCTTTCAAGGTTCAATGTCAGTCCCCATTCTCTCAGTCGTTTCAATACAGCATGCAGCCGTTTGTTGTGTGTTGCCTGATTGTGGCCATGAACAATGACATCATCTGAGATGTTCTCAACTCCTCCTATACCAGCTAAAGCACCAGCTATCTCTTGTTGATATTGTTCGCTGGCTGAAGATACTCCAAATAAAAGCCTTTTATAGCTATATACCACATTATGAATAGCAAAGTTTGTAATTGGGTGTGATTCAGAAGTTAATTCAAATCTGTGATAACCCCATTTCAGATCCGATTTACTGAACACCATTGAGCCATTCATGCCTTGTAAAAGTTCATCTACTGTTGGAACTGGGTAATGTTCTGACAATTGCGTGATGTGCTTATCACATATTCATTCAAAGTCGGATTTCTGAGTTTGCTTTTGGCACTATAACTAATGGATTTGCCCAAAAGGCAGGACCATTAACTGGATCAATAATGTCCATATCTATAAATGCTTTAATTGTCTTCTCATCAGTTTCAAATTAAATGGTATTCGCCTAAGCATTTGGGCTACTGGCTTAACATTATATTCAATATGTAAACTAACCTTCTTAGTTTTCAATTTCCCCCACACCTTGAAATACTTCCAGGTATTGGAACTGAAGTGTCGGTTTTACATCCATTACAGGTGCAATATTGGTTCTTAGTTTTAGCGCACCATGCTTCATGGTTATCTGTTTGCCTAAGAATGGTTCTCCATTCACTTTTATAACAACAAACTGCATATTCTGTGCAGTCCCTTTGCTTGACTTTGCAATTAAAAGCTCCTTTTACAGGTAATGGCTGGTTAGATGAATAAGTAAACAACTGTTTTCTGTTTTCAGAATGTATGAGTGACATCTAAAGTGCTTACATTTAAATCATTCCCAAGTTTCTTCATCAATGATGTTACAGGTTGCACCAGAGTCAATAAACATTTTAAGTTCAACACCAGCAAGGCAAACACTGAACCTTCCTGACCCATCATTTTTATAGCAGTCAATAGAAGCCTGTCTGAGTCAAGTCACAAACTGCTGCATCGTCTCTCATGTTTTCTGTGAAAGTTTGTGAAATGACTGCCATGCAAAAGCTGTGTTGACCCATGGAACAAATTAGTTATTTAGACACGTTACTGCGGCTTCATAGTTCACTGTGGTTCCTGTATTTGGCAGAGTTGCGAAGATGTCTTGTACATCTGGTCCTATGTGATGCAGGAGCAAGGCATGTCTTCGTTGTTTCACCACATTCTCCATGTTAATCGGCAATAATGAGTCCATCTGCAAACAGTTCAAATAAATTTAGCCATCTCATCCATCTTGGCCCCAGTGTTGCTGGATCCATGTAACAATCAAACTTTGAGATACTCATGTTATCCATAGCTTCCAATATAAGCTTGCAGTTGTGCAGTTTACTATCATCAGTGCCAATTTTTGATATTATCTTAATGTATGAATTATGTACAGTATTCACAGTATTCTGAATTGAATCAGTCTCATACACCCGGCTTCTCAAACCATTCTGACATCTTTATTTTCTCCTCTAACAACAAATCCATAATAATCACACTGCAACATTACTTAAAGTTGAATAAACCTTAGTAAATGATAGAATGGAGGTTTTGAATTCATTTTTGAGAGTAATAAACATGGCTAGGCTATAGTTATCCATTTATTCATCCATTTTCTAAATCATTGTATCCGGTTTATTCATTGTTGCTGGTAGAAGGTGCCTATGATGGCTTAACTATGCAGGAGGGAAAAGTCATACAGGGAGTAACAAATGCGCTATATAGGCACCTGACCCGACACAGATGAACACGGAGGCACGTGTAAAATCAATAAATTGATTTTATTTTTTCTTCAGCTGGAGGGCATGTCTTCCTCATGTCCCCCAGCCACAACACAGTCCCAAGTGCACAAATAAAACACCAACACAAAACGAAAGCACACTCTTCTACTTCTTCTTCCTCCACTCCTCCCAGGCAACCTCGTCCTCCTCCTCCTCCCGACTCTGTCTCTTGGAATGGTGGCTGCTGGCCCCTTTTATAGTTCACCTGGAAGTGCTCCAGGTGCTTGATTTCCGGGGGTGGTGATGAAAACACTGCCCATAAGGGCTCAAGAGTTCCAGCCGCAAAATGCTCATTATAATTACAAACTGTCATCTTGTTTTTTTCTGTGATGTACCTATCTGGAACAAGGCATAATTAA
Organism: Erpetoichthys calabaricus; assembly: GCF_900747795.2. Classification (NCBI taxonomy): domain Eukaryota; kingdom Metazoa; phylum Chordata; class Cladistia; order Polypteriformes; family Polypteridae; genus Erpetoichthys; species Erpetoichthys calabaricus. Next base: position 121,415,643 of record NC_041406.2, on the reverse strand, counting down.
AAGTAGCTTTCACAATTTCTCTAACAACAAAAAACAAATTATACTCTATATATAATCTCTTATATATAAACATTTACGTGTGGAAGTGTATGTGTCTGTTGTAAGTAAGTGGATGCTAGGTGGCATTGTTGCCCACCATTTTTCCCAACAGACAGATGCAGGACACAGGCTTTTAATCTTTTTCTTCTTCTGTAATAGTACCTCCAAAGCTCCACAGCCACAATAAACACAATTAATAAGCACACTAATAATCACTAATCTTTCCTCCACAACTCCCAGCAAGCTTTGTCACACTCCTCCCGAGTCCGGCTCGCTTCCTGGGTCTGCAACAGTTATTTATATAGTCCTTGACCCAGAAGTGCTTCCTTCTTTCTGTCCTTGTGACTTGCCAGCACTTCCGGGAAGGATGGAGAACTTTAGTTTTCCTGTCAGCCTGGAAGTACTTCTGGGTTTCTGCCCACGTGATCTGCTAGTACTTCCAAGCAAGGTGAGCGCTTAGACTCCCACCATCTTCCCACAGCGTCCCCTTGCAGCACCCACTGTACCCAGCAGGGCTGTATTTCCGAACGCTATGTCCCACAGTGCCCTGTTGGAACCTTGGACATTGCTGCAGTCCAGGGGAGCTGCCATCTAGCGTCTTGGGGGAGGCAGTGTCCAAGAAAAGCTGCCTTCCCCCATCCTTCCATCTTAGAGGCGTCCCGGGCGGGTTGAGCTGCCTGCCGTCTTTTACACTGTCCAGCATGGAATTGAGAGGTGGAGTCGGGGTAAGGGCTCCACTTCCGAAGAAGCAGAAAACTTGCTTAGCCATTAATAACACAAGCGGGGCCAGCATGTCAGCAAAACGAAACCTCAGAAGAAAGACAAAGTCGCTTAGCCGTTAACATTGGCAAAATGGTATCCCTTTTACTTTTCCTCCCAACGCTTATGCACAAGCAATGCAAGCACATCAGCAAACGAATCCTCCTAGGAGAAAGATGCCCAGAGTAATTCCTTTCAGTTACCTGACATCTCTACTTTTCAGTTTTTTTCTGATGAATTTTAATAGTTTCTAGGACCCCGGGCTTTTTACAGCACAAGCTTACACAGTTATTCTTATATATAAACGTCTATGCGTGGAAGTGTGTCTGTCTGTCTGTCAGGGCCGGAAGTGCGAGGCTACAGCATTAAGCTTAAAGAAGTGACTCTGTTGTCAAAGTGAAACCGCTGAGAAATCCACATTGCTTGCATCGTGTCAACAAAACTCTCTGCGCACTAATATTTTATATGTTTTTTTCCTTAGTGCTTTTTAGTTTTCTTTTGTTTTATCTGTATTACTTTTACTCTGGCGTATATGCGTTTTCTGTTCCTCTTTTGAGTCTTAACTTTTCTGCGTTATCTTCAATTACATTTAAATCATGCCAAAGCAGCCCCATGTTAACGAGTTGAAAGAAGAAAGAAGTGCTTGGCTACAGCACGAAGCTGAAAAAAAGCGACTCCATCGGCAAAGTGAACCAGCCAAAGAGATAGAGACTCACTTAGCCGCTGATAGGCAATGGAGGCGAGCACGTCGGCAAAGTGAAACCACCAACGAAAGAGGAACTCGCTTAGCCGCTAATGCACAAGCGATGTGAACATGTCAGCAAAATGAAATTGCCGAGGAGAAAAAAAGTCACTTAGGGCTAAATGCACAAACGAGACGAACACATCGACAAAATGACATCGCAGAACAGTGCCATTTGCAACCTGAGAAAAATATGCTTTTGGCCTTATTTTAATAGTACTAGGGTGTTGTACCGTGTTAGCCATTATGAATTTAATGAGAAGTCAAGCAAAATTACACCTTTTATTGGCTAACTAAAAAAAATACAATATGCAAGCTTTCAAGGCAACTCAGGCCCCTTCTTCAGGCAAGATATAATACAGAAACTGGAGTTCCCTGTGTTTATATATACACACTAGGACAAATAACAACATTGGTAAATCTTTAAGTGAGACATCTTAAATGTAAAAAATTAATAGACCTCTTCAGGCTAAGATTCATTTAACAAGAGAGAAGAACAATGTATGGTCAAGATCTTTGGATAAGATAACTGTCCAACACAGTCTTTTGAAGTTTCTGATGAGTTTTTCCATACAATGTGTGTCTGTAATCAGGTTGTCTGGGTCAGTGATGCAAACAATCTTCATACCTGGCCATAAAACGCTTGTCTCTATTCAAAGAGACACCTTTTATTGGCTAACTAAAAAGATTACAATATGCAAGCTTTCGAGGCAACTCAGGCCCCTTCTTTACAACTTGCCTGAAGAAGGGGCCTGAGTTGCCTCGAAAGCTTGCATATTGTAATCTTTTTAGTTAGCCAATAAAAGGTGTCATTTTGCTTGGCTTTTCTGTACATTCATAATGGCTAACACGGTACAACACCCTAGTACTTCAAACCATGTTGTAATGCATTACATTTTAGCATGAGTTTGACTTCCCATTCTTTTCTGTCTTGCTAGGCTCTGAAGTTGCACATAAGCACTGTGACTTTAAAGTCTCTCTCACAATGTCCATGGCTGTTGAAGTGGGCCGCTATAAGAATATTCTGTGGTGCCATGTTTAATGTGGAACCCGTGGAAATTCATTCTCTGGCGGAGTGTTTGTCCAGTTTCTCCCACACAGAGTGTAGTGTCAGGACATTTCATGCAGAGAATTAGGTAGACCACATTAGATGATCTGCAGGAAAATGATCCCTTTATGCAATGTTCTAGTCGACAGTGTGGTATAATTACACGGTCTGTATTAGAGAAAAGCCAAGCATGGCTAACACGGTACCACACCCTAGTACTATAGACATACAAGGCACCGAAATGTACCATGGCTAACACGGTACAACACCCTAGTACTACGGTCTGTATTATAAATGTGAGCATGTTTTACATGTTTTCTGTAGGCAGGGAGATGTGCCATTTTCTGTTGGGTCACTTAGGGAGCTTCAGACAATTAGTTGCTGCAGGTTTTGTGGTTGTCTGTATGCCAGGAGGGGAGGTTCAGGAAATACATTTTTCAGTGTTTGGTCATTGTTTAGTATTGGCTGAAGTTCTTTTATAATTTTTCGAAATGCTTCAAGATGTGGGTTGTAGGTGACAACAAGGGGGATGTGGTTCTTGTTGTCATTGTTTTTGTATTTCAGAAGGTTGTCTCTGGGTGTGGCATTAGCTCTTTTTATTTGAGTGTCTGTTGTTTTGGGGGTAAAACCTTATCTGATGAAATCTTGTCTAAGCTCCTGCAGTTGTTTATCCCAGCCTTATTTCAAGAAAATGAAGAAGCTGAGCTTAGCTTAGGCGAGCATTATTGTGGATCAATGGATGATTGTTGCAAATTTTGCCAATTCAAAAAATTTTCTAATTGAAAAACCAGCTGATGGTAAATATACCCAGTGCTGTCAGAAAGGGAAAATTCAACCAACAGAACAATACTTTCCTTCTCTTCTTAAAAATTTGATGACAATGAAAGAGGAAGATAGCAAAGAATTTATGCATAACATAAGAGCAATTAATAGCTCATTTGCATTTCCCTCATTGGGTACAGACATTTCACCCCCTCCAGGGTATGGGCTGTACTGCTTTCGTATTCATGGTCAAATTTACCATAGGACTGGGACTTTGCGCTTACCTGAAGGAGAGGAGAGAAAATTTCCTCAATTATACATTCTTGATACTCCTGATGCAACGAAGGAACGATTGTCTTTTCCGGAAAATCAGAACTGCTCAGAACACTTGTTTAATAAAATAGGAACCTTGCTATGTGAAGTAAATGAATTTGCTAGATGTTATAAGATGCTCCACGAAATTGAAAAGTAAGCACAAAGAGAAGCTAAAAGAAATGGCTTACAAATGGCAGAAATCTTAAAGGCAATAAAGCAAGACCACAGTAGTCAAAGTCAAAGTGAAATTTATTGTCATCTCAACCATATAATAATTCATTCATTACATTTATATAGCGCTTTTCTCAGTACTCAAAGCGCTATCCACACAGGGAGGAACCAGGAAGCGAACCCACAATCTTCCACAGTCTCCTTACTGCAAAGCAGCAGCACTACTACTGCGCCACCTGTGAGGACATTATATACAGTATACAGATAGACAAAATTGCAAAGCTCTGGGTCCACAGTGTAAAAACATGAAGTGCAAATAAAAATTAAAATTAAATTAAAATTAAAACACAAACAAGACAAGACATTGTGCAAAGACAAGACAAAGAAGTAGCAGCAATATGACGTGTAGTAAGCAATATGAACATTGATACAATGTATGGTATTGTGCAATCTAGATACATAAATATAGTCCATAAATATGTAATATAATAAATAAATAATAGATATGGATAATACAGCACAGTGTGAGGTAGTACAGAAATGGCTGCATGACTCGGTGTATGATAGTTGTTTAAGACATGTGTAAACGATGACAGGTCAGAATGTTTTCTCAGTAGAAGGATCTCAAAGAATGTCAAAGTGCAGTGTGCAAAATGCTTAAAGGTCAGTATGCGATTTTCAGTTCTTTTCTATGTGCAAACTAGTCTTTGCAGGAAAGCGGCTTGCATGTATAAAAGTTCTGTGTCAGCAGGTTTTTAGAGGTTGGTTGAGGCAGTGTGGAAAATCCCAGGGGGTAGCATAGTGTTGAGGAGTCTGACAGCTTGGGGGTAAAAACTATCCTGCAGCCTGGCAGATCTGGTTCTGATGCTGCAGTATCTTCTCTTGAATATCAGAAGTGTGAAAAGTCCATGTGAGGTGTGTAAGGGGTCCTGCAAAATGCTGCATGCCTTGTAGACATTGCGTTTGTAAAATGTGTCCTGTAGTGAAGGGAGAGGCACCCCAATAATGTTCTCTGCTGTCTTCACTATCCTTTGCAGGTGCTTGCGGTTTGATATGTTGCTGTTGTCATACCAGACAGTGATGCAGCTGGTCAGAACACTCTCAATGGTGCCTCTGTAAAACATGGTGAGGATGGTAGGGGGAAGACTCGCTCGCTTCAGCCAACTCAGGAAGTGTAGTCTCTGCTGGGCTTTTTTGATTAGTGATAAGGTGTTATGCGCCCACGTAAGTTCCTCAGTTATGTGCACACCAAGGAACTTGGTACTCCTAACAGTCTCCACATCTGAACCATTGATGCTGAGTGGGATGTGGGCAGGATGTGATTTTCTGAAGTCCATAATTATCTCTTTTGTCTTGTCGACATTGAGAGACAGATTGTTGTCTTCACACCATGCGGACAGCCGTTCCACCTCATCTCTGTATGCTGTTTCATCATCCCTGCTTATCAGTCCCAGCACTGTCATATCATCCACAAACTTGATGATGTGGTTGGTGTTGTGTATGGCTGTGCAGTCATGAGTCAGCAAGGTGAAGAGTAGAGGACTAAGCACCAAGGTTATTATAGTTAACGAAAACTAAAATCAAAACTGAAACTATTATTAAAAAAACATTTTCGTAAACTGAAATAAAATAATTAACAAAACCGAAATGAAAAACTAAATCTAAACGAAACAATTAAAGTAGCTGGAAAAACTAACTGAAATAAAATAATAATTTTCCATAATATTTTTAGTTTTCGTTTTTGAATGAATATTCTTGCCGTTAGTCTTTAACCCTTGTAAGTTTTCTCTAAAACAGAAAGTCATCCACCACGAACCGCCCGCATATATTCATCTAGTGAATGACGGCTGGTGACGGAGGGCGGCTGTTCACACAGCATTTGCGATGACAGAGCAAGCTGAGTGCGGGTGCGTAAAGCATGAGAAATAGAAAGCGATTTGCGTACCTCCTTTCTTTGTGCTTGTTGTATATCAAGATGTAATTCAAAAGGCTGAAATCAGAATTTGCTGGTGAACAAAACCATATGGACAGAAAAATCACGAGTGAGTAACGTTTCAGTTTATTTGTCAGGTGTCTGCTTTTTGTTGACAGCAATTTACCTGCCACTTCGCACAGGAGAAATCATTTTTACTTTCTCATATATGTATAAGTATAGAGAAAGTATATTAATCATGAAAAAATTCGACCTCGATATTTTGATGAATCTTGACGTTGTAGACTAACCAGTGTCCAACAATGCTGTTTTTTTGAATTGTGTGTGTGTGTGTGTCTGTTTGTTTGTAAACACGATAACTCAAAAACGCAACTAGATAGATGGGTGAAATTCGGCATGTGATTGTTAGACCACAATTATAGGTCTGTATTAACTTTTGGGCCATATCCATCAACCAGAAGTGGTACTTTACCTGAACACATACTCGATTTTTTTGTTTTTATTTATACAGCTGCAGAGTCTGATTTATTCAGCTTTACTTTTATAATAATTGTTCAATATATTATTAACTAGCAAAATACCCGCGCTTCGCAGCGGAGAAGTAGTGTGTTAAAGAGGTTATGAAAAAAAAAAAGGAAACATTTTAAAAATAACGTAACATGATTGTCAATGTAATCGTGTTGTCATTGTTATGAGTGTTGCTGTCTTTTATATATATATATATATATATATATAATATACACACACACACACACACACACATAAACATATATATATATATATACATATATATATACATATCTACATATACACATATCTACATATACATACGTATATACACATATACACATCCACATAAACATATATATACATATACAAATTTACATATCTACATATATATATATATATATATATATATATATATATATATATATATATATATATATATATAGACATACATATATACATACATACATTCACATATATATATATATACTGTATATATACATATGTACTTATTGGCTCCTGTATTTAGGATATGGCAGGTTGGATAATGGACGGATGGACATCTGTATGCATAGCCGTATTTGCCCGTTTTAGTTTTTTTTCTTTGTTCAGTAATATTCCAGTAAACCCGGAGCTTGTCAGTTCAAATCCTGGTACTGACACCACTGTGTGACCCTGAGGAAGTCACTTCACCTGCCTGTGCTGCAAAAAACAAAAGTAATGTAACAAATTGTACCTCAGATGTTGTAAGTTGGTAGAATAAAGGCATAAGTAAAATAGATAAATATGTATTATACACATAGGAACTATTCATTTATTTTCAGTTAAGTCATCTGCAGCAAACTTTTATAAATGAGGGTTTCTGATTTTTAGATAGTGCAAACTGTTTCTTCTTCATTGACGTTTTCTCTTGGAGAGCTTTTTTCATTTCATTGAAAATGAAAGCAGCAGCTGCCAAAATATGTAGCTTTCTTATTAATTTTTCAACATTGTGTAAAATAAATGTATAAAGTAACATAAAAGGTTTAAATACTGGTTATCTTTTACACTAAAATATTACTAAAGAGATACAAAAAAAGTAAAATGAATATGTTCTTTTTCTTTAAGGAGATTAATTATTACTGAAGAAAGGAAAAAAAATAATTAAACAGCCAAATGGGGCTATCCATACGAACTTAAAAGGTTTAAATAAAACAGAAATATATATTTTATTTTTACTTGCTTAACTTGTGGAGGGTGTATCCTGTAGCAAAGCCCTAACTTTTTTCGTGAAAGCCCGTTTCAGTAAATAAGTGTTAAAAACAGGTGTAAAGATATTGACAATAAGCTACGCAAACCCAGGAAGACATGGAATCGTTTAAATCAAGTATCATTACATCTTCCTTTCTTAAACAGAAGTAAGGCAGTACTTATAAGCTTACATATTTATATATAGACATACATATATATATATATATATATATCTATATCCGAAGCCGTGCAAGCACACTCTTGAGAATGCAACGTATAGTTGTACAGAAGAAAAGCAATCTTGCCTCAAATGAATGGCAACCTTTTGTAGGTCTATGAACTTAATTTAAACTTTAGGTTTACACGGTGCTTTCTTTCCGAAGTACCTGCACTCATGAATATGTCTGTATGTGTCAGTCGATCAAATCCACGCGCTTTGCACCGGCGAAGTACCGCTTTTAAATTTTTATTAAGAAGAAAATAAAACGTTTTTAAATTGAGGGAAAATATACTAATAACAGTTTGTTAAGGATCTATTTTTTTGTGAAGCTGCCTTTACTCGAGTGATCACTTCAACCTGACTTGGTGGCCAAGTATAAGCGTTACCTGGTAGGTAACCACCCATACAATCAGATTGTGAATCAGACTACAAATGGCGTGAATGTAATTACACACTCACTGCACTTGCTTACGGTAATCGAACCTGGGACGTCAGCGCTAGAGGGGCTTAGCAGCGGTGAAGTATTGCTTTTAAATTTTAATTAAGAACAAAAGAAAACCTCAGAGGTTCGATTCCCGAAAGGGAGTGAAGAGAGTGTCCGGTTACCTACCAGGTAACGCTTATGGTTGGACAGCAAGTGACGTAACATCAGCCACGGTGCCTTCAGTTGTGAGAAGCAGATCATAGAATGATTGAAAATAGTTTTGCATTTACCTTTTTAGTAAAAGGCGAGCTTTTAAGCCTGAGAAATCACCCCGTAAATGCACACGTTTAATTGCACATGTGTTAATATGTATGGTTACACAGTATTAAAAGACAGTGAACAACGTCAGTTACCTTTGTTCCTGCGGTTGATAAAAGGCGAGCTTTTAAGCCTGAGAAATCACCCCGTAAATGCACACGTTTAATTGCACATGTGTTAATATGTATGCTTACACAGTATTAAAAGACAGTCAAAAATTAACATCATTTACCTTCGTTCCCGCGTTTGACTCGTGCTGTAAATCTCTTCCTTGTTTTTAGTTCACGTGATCACGTAGGAGGTGTGATGACGCGATACGTGACTCCGCCTCCTCCATTAGAGTATATGGACAAAAAATATGTTCCAGTTATGACCATTACGCGTAGAATTTCGAAATGAAACCTGCCTAACTTTTGTAAGTAAGCTGTAAGGAATGAGCCTGCCAAATTTCAGCCTTCCACCTACACGGGAAGTTCGAGAATTAGTGATGAGTGAGTCAGTCAGTCAGTGAGTCAGTGAGGGCTTTGCCTTTTATTAATATGTATAGATTTGATTTGTTGTTGATGGTTCCATAATGTACATAATATAAATATGTAATCATTGTCTTGCGGTTTACTCCTCAAATGTCCATCCCTATATCTGAGTATACAAGAAAGTCCAAGGGGAGAGCACTCCCGGTTTTTGAAAATAAAATGGCACTGATTGAGAGACTGACTAGGTCATCATATAAGATCAGCATATTGTTGCTGATCAATCACTTTTGCTTTAAAAACAGAGTAACAATGAAGCGATACC
>NC_041406.2:121398880-121401380 GCF_900747795.2 Erpetoichthys calabaricus | reverse complement strand
GTCAACTTAAACAAAGAAAATGTACATTTTGCAGGTTTCTTTGAAGTGTTTTACATTATAACCATATTATTAATTGGTGCGTGAATATAATTTTTTCAAGGGGATGACCTTTACTATTGTCAAAAAGACTAGCAGGGCAACAGGAGGAATCCATCCATCCATCCATCCATTTTCCAACCCGCTGAAGCCGAACACAGGGTCACGGGGGTCTGCTGGAGCCAATCCCAGCCAACACAGGGCACAAGGCAGGAAACAATCCTGGGCAGGGTGCCAACCCACCGCAGGACACACATAAACACACCCACACACCAAGCACACACTAGGGCCAATTTAGAATCACCAATCCACCTAACCTGCATGTCTTTGGACTGTGGGAGGAAACCGGAGCGCCCGGAGGAAACCCACGCAGACACGGGGAGAACATGCAAACTCCACGCAGGGAGGACCCGGGAAACGAACCCAGGTCCCCAGATCTCCCAACTGCGAGGCAGTAGCGCTACCCACTACGCCACCGTGCCGCCCCAACAAGAGGAATATGAAAGTTATTTGTTGAGTTTAGGAGACAAAGGATACTTGTAAGGAAGTTCATGCCAGTGCTATCGGTGTACATTCTGGAATTTATAAAACTGCTGATATTATTTCACAAAGATGTTACTGGCCTGGTTTTATGCTGACATTAAAATGGCTACGTTTTCTGATAATTATAATCATTATTTTAATTAAAAGACTATAACTGTCAGAACAGATTCAATAAAATGTTTCAATATCTCAGTTGCTGTTTGTCGGACTCTTTAATTGACTTGTCATACAAATGTGTATCAGTGGATATTTGGTACCTCATTTGACAAATAATATGAATGTTTTTATGAATGTTTCAAAATCTCATGAAAAAAATAGCCAATCCAATAACAATTTGAGCTGTCTAATGTTCATTCTGCAAGCAACAGTTGGGGCTCACAACTCTGAGGCAAAAGCTCAGCTGTAGAAGTGAGTGTCCCTTTGAGTGGAGAGGACAATGGGACATAGTAGACTTGAAAGTGATGTAGAAGACTTTCATCAATCTTTTACCATGGATTTCAGATAATATTACTTATCCAGGGTTCATTTTAAAAGCAGCAGATAGGGTGCACACAAGCGGATCTGCTCCAGCCATGGAAATGAGTGTTCCCTGTAGGGGATAGGATACAGACACATAGTGGAGAAGATTATATATAAAACTATACCTACGACCTTTTAAAATCAATTTTGCATAATTTTACCTCTCTAGTGTTCATTTTTTAATCAGCAGTCAGAGGACACACATTTTACGGCTCTGCAGCAGCCATGGAAATGAGCATCCCGACCATGTGGATGAGACATGCGTTTTCATTCCAATAGTTTTAATGACTCACATGGCGGAGGTGAAATTTGAGTTCAACAACAAAGCCTTTCCCATGGATTTTTTTTTCCTTTTTTATCCCCAGGAAAAACCACCTGTGCAAATGTTTAAGAGCAAGCTATCACTTATAGCATGACAATGGATTGCTACATTTATTTTAACGAGCAGTCTTTTAAATGTCTGTAAAGTGTTACTGGGTGTCGAGCAATGTATTATTATTACTGATATTTTACTAAATCTTACTATGCATGTTTCTTTGTTGATGAGCCCCGTTGAAGAATTTTTTGGTAACAGAACAGTAACCACACCAAAACGACTGAAAATACAACTGACGACTGGTATTTTTCGATATCATTTTAACAAAGTTTACTGTCTGCCCTCAATCACAGAGCACCTTGGTAAAACGTCAATAGCGTTTAATATACTTGCAGCCTTAGAACGCAGACATCAGGACATCGCTGCGCGTGCATGTTTAATAACAAGATATGACAGCATTTTGCACAGAGCATGCGTTAAAACAAAAGACAAGCGGCGCGCAAAGGCACGCGAACAAGAGGAGTTCCGCAGCAATCACATCTCAGTGCACCTAAGAGAAGGGACACTGAATTCTACGAGGCACAGATATTTTAGAGCACCGGTTCAAATATATATTGATTGATTAAGATCAGCGATTTTCAACGGTTCACAGGTGTGGCGTAAGATTTTTTTAAGCAAACTAATTAAAGACTTCTTTGAAGAAATATGACAAAAAATAAGTCTACGACGCAGATTCTATACCATTTTGTATGATTTTTTTATATCATTATATTAAATGAAATGGTGCCAATAAGGAATAATAGAAATCACCGCGCTGCTTTCTATCTTTGATGAACTAACGTTTTATGGGGTGAAAAAAATGATCGCCCGTGACAGATACACTTAATCAGTAGTGTGTGCGTCCTACGATTTGTGACTTTGAGTGTGCGTGTGTTGTGTGTGTGTGTACGTGCGTGTGTGGTTTTGTCAGTTTTACAATAAAAACAGACATCAGTTATTTGTGAAGCAGAAATATTCTGATCATTCTGATCCCTAATCACTGATAAACATTCAGAAGAAACAGCGCTATTGCAGTGTTTTCCTCCA